>NC_083770.1:45980961-46010961 GCF_963514075.1 Conger conger | reverse complement strand
AAATGTGAATTGACTTTTAGGATGACTGCACTGTATCTATACGTTAGGTATATTGACACTAGAGGTGCCGTTTGTACGTTAATATGAATGTTGGAGCATTCGGGGCGATGGCTTCTCCTGCTTTCCCCGAGTTTAAACTGACCACTTCTCTCCTCTGCCTCTCACCAGCTCAAACAAAACAGTTTTATTTTGAAAGTTTGTGGCATCTGCCCTTCATCTTTCTCCCTTCCCTTTCTCCCTCTCTCACTACCTCCCTCTTCGCTTTTCTCTCCGGTGCCAAAAGAAAAATGATACTTTTTAACGGATTAGGAAAATTAAAAGATTACTAGGAGAAAGGTGGGGAAAAAGAAATCAACGGTCGTTCTGAAAGAAGTAGAACTTTCTAGAAGCAAGATGAATGGGGGGAAAAAAGGAAGCATTATTTGGAACTCTGGGACGAAGCATCCAAGTTATTTATTTTCAAAATGGGTGATTTCGCGTTTTTTCCGCTATTATTTTGCTGCATTCAATAAAGACATTACCTTCTCATTTTTTTGTGAATGTGTTGCTATCCTCAGAAAAACAAGACCAATGTGACCTTCCGTGCCCACAGCGCTGAAGTAATGTTTGAACAGCCTCAGTGTAACATTTGGCTTGATTGTCTACATGTTGTATACACCCCCAGCCCTCGTTTGTTAGCCATTAGCCTTGAATGCAACATCCCCCTGGTCAGCAGCTGGTCACATGACTGCAGCACTGGGGGCTGGAGACTGGTCAGCAGCTGGTCACATGACTGCAGCACTGGGGGCTGGAGACTGGTCAGCAGTGGTCACATGACTACAGCACTGGGGGCTGGAGACTGGTCAGCAGCTGGTCACATGACTGCAGCACTGGGGGCTGGAGACTGTGCGGTCAGCAGCTGGTCACATGACTGCAGCACTGGGGGCTGGAGACTGGTCAGCAGCGGTCACATGACTGCAGCACTGGGGGCTGGAGACTGCGGTCAGCAGTGGTCACATGACTGCAGCATTGGGGGCTGGAGACTGGTCAGCAGCGGTCACATGACTGCAGCACTGGGGGCATGACTGCATCAGTAGAGGGCAAATGGTAAATGGTTGACGTTTATATAGCGCCTTTATCCAAAGCGCTGTACAATTGATGCTTCTCATTCACCCATTCACACACACACACACACACACACACACACACACACACACACACACACACACACACACCAATGGCGATTGGCTGCCATGCAAGGCACCAACCTGCTCGTCAGGAGCATTTAGGGGTTAGGTGTCTTGCTCAGGGACACTTCGACACATCCCGGGTGGGGGATCTAACCAGCAACCCTCTGCCAGACGACTGCTCTTACTGCCTGAGCCAATGAGACGACTGCTCTTACCGCCTGAGCCAATGAGACGACTGCTCATACCGCCTGAGCCAATGAGACGACTGCTCATACCGCCTGAGCCAATGAGACGACTGCTCTTACCGCCTGAGCCAATGAGACGACTGCTCTTACCGCCTGAGCCATGTCGCCCAGGGCGATGGTGGCACTCGCTCACAAACGGCTGCGGCCGCACCATACGTCTGCGTTGTAAGGACACCGAATGCTTCAGCTTCAGTTTAGTCTGAACGCTGGGCTGACTGCCTGTTCCTCCGGTCGAGGCTGGTCAGACTCCTGGGGGCTGGGCTGAGTGGAACCCATGCAATGGATGGGTTTGTGAATGGAACGAAAGCCCAGGTCAGCAAACCCCTCCCGATGGTGTACTCAAGGTGTGCGAGTGGGTATGCGTCTGGGTGGCTGTGCTTCTGTCAGGGTCTAAGATTTCCCTTCCGGAAAGGACAGCATTCCACTTTATACACAGCCAGCATCTCCACTGCAGTGTCCACCTTCACCTGCCCTCTGTTCCCATGGCGATCAAAACAATGTTTCTTTGGTCATATCCAGGCTATCCAATGCAAGAGGGGTTCCACAATGAAGCTGTACCTTCATTTAATGGTCAGTGGATTTGGAATATTTCAGTCTATAAACTCCATTATGCCATTTGGCTCGCAGTAATGACAGATCTTTGGATAGTTTTGGGAGTGTTGGGCAAGAAAGAGCTGACAAAAGAAGATGAAGCAGGATTTAACAAAATCAATGGAGTGCCCCATGTCGTTTTAGCGTCGGTTTCAATTTGGCCAGTAGATGGCGGTCACGTATAGCTAATGCTGGTAAAACATTTTTTTATTCATTTAAAATCTTGCCGAAAATACTTATCCATCGGTTTTTATTTTTAGGTTATATCGTATGTTTTAAGTAAACAGCGCAGCATTTATTGGCCTACCTGATCTGCAATTAGAATCGCCAGGATTACTGTCGTTTTGATAAATTGCTTATGGGAGAAGATATTAGCTATAAGCTAAATGTAATTACCGAGCGCTTACGGCCCAGATTTATATTTTCAATATTGTTTAATATAGCCTAATTTAAGATATGCTGGGTATTCCTTTAATTAAACTAATTGCCATAGGCATCGTCTTTGCCACTTCAGATAGCGCCACGTGGGTGAAAACGACGAAGACTGCTGCATTTTGCTCGGTTGTCATGGCGATCATTGTCCTCAGTACAATCTGCTGCAATGGCGTCATTGGAACCGTGACTACACAGGCAAATATATATATATATTTTATGAAGGTGGCTGGTCCAATATATATATATATATTGGACCAGCCACCTTCTTAAAAGCAAACGAACAAAAGGGTATTTATTTCTCACCAATACAATACGAGTAAACTAAACTCTACAATATCCGGGGTTGCTAATGTTATGTTAGCGTTAAGGTTGAAACGATTTACCAATTTCTCTGAAAATTTGGACCCATTTCAAAATGAGCATCACAGTTGCATCATATTATTACATTGATTTTTGGCCTGAAAACGCATGAGATACAGAAGTGTAACACAGCAACGAACACGCTGGTGGTGAAGAACTACATCACGGAAAAGCTTTCTTATTGTAACTTACACTTTGACCAGCGGTGCCAAAACATTTGCACACAATATAAGTAGGTAATCGACTATACTACCCACGGGCCAATGAACAATCATTACACTACTACATGCGTAATTCATTGCAATATTTAGTTTGATCCCAATTCAACGAATTGTTTTAGTTGATAGTTGTTTTTGATGTTCATTCGATGTTTTGCATATCACCCTGTTCAGTTATATTTGTGGATATGACTTGAAGGAGGGCATGTTTCAGTGATCTTTGAGATAGAATTCCAGGTTTGGTTCCATTACAAGCGATTACTTGGAATTGTGCTGTGCTTGAGGAGGTAAAATGGTACATGAGATTGACAGTAGGTATATTCTTCCCATTTTCATGATGATTTTCATTACTACAAATGATGTCTCGAGAAGACTTGGACATGTTACTGAAAATAGCACTTTCTCAGAGGGTCATTTAAATAATAGTTTGATCAGCTAAAACAAAACAGCAGAATTGTAAAGTTTTTTTTGTTGTTGTTGTTGTTTGGTGTTGTGTTTGTTGTAAAGAAATAGTCAGTAGATCCGGGAAGGCAGGAAAAGCAGGGCGACACCTCTTTCAGTTATGTGAAAGTGCAAAGGTTAGGGTGGCCTCTATTGCCGTACACTCCTCTGTGCCACGGGTCTCAAGTGCTCTGTTTTGTGACTGAGCCAAAGGAATTGTGGGTAAATTCCAAGTGACCTGGTTAGTCAGTTGACTGCAAAGTGGGGGAGGGGAGCAGCTCTGAAGGGCAGGGGGAAGAGACAGCACTTCAGCCAGATGTTGGGAACATTGACACGACAGACGTCAGAGAAAGCAGTCAATCTATCACAAATTTTCAAACGCGCACACACACACACACACACACACACACACACACACACACACACACACACATACACGCACACATTTGGTTTAATAAAATACTTCAGTGATTTGGTAGGATTTTATTTCTAATTCTCACATTTTAATTTGAGTACATCTTGAGTTGGAAGGGTAAATAGCAGGTGCGGAGTATCGATGCTAATGCTTGATTTGCAAAGCGGTTAGATCCCAGTTTACACGTCTCTAATACTGCTTATGAATCTGGAAATTAATGTCTACTTTCCAAGGCTGTTTCACGTCCGCCCCCCCTTCCGTTTACGATGGCCGCCCCCCCCCCCCCTGGTATCCCAGCCTCCTCCTCCCCCAGTGAGGTGCACCTCGGCGGGTTTTAAACAGACGAGAACGGCTCCCTGTGTGTGCGGGATCGCCCTTCCCTGGGGCTCCATGCAGGACCCTGTGTTCCGCAGTGTGACGGATCACATGATCCGACCCGGCCCATCTCTCCCACATCATTAGCTGGGCCGCGCGAGCCTGCAGGGCTCCTGGTTTAATCCCCCACCCCCACCCCCACCCCCGGCCCCCCTGCGCCCGAGACCCCACACGCCACCGCGGTGGGCTGCGGAGCACGCTGCCTTCATCATGTCTCTGTTTCCATTTCGGCTCCACCTGTGCCCGTCTCCAGCATTTCAGCCCCTTAATGAGGATCATACCCAAGCAGGTGGCAGGTAATGTTAGTGCTGTTCTGTTCTCCACTGTCCCCTTTGTTTTTTGTTCAAATAAAGGTGGATACGGGTTGAGCTGCACAATACAGAGTATGGAATAATCAGCACTGCACAATACAGAGTATGGAATAATCAGCACTGCACAATACAGAGTATGGAATAATCAGCACTGCACAATACAGAGTATGGAATAATCAGCACTGCACAGTACAGAGTATGGAATAATCAGCACTGCACAGTACAGAGTATGGAATAATCAGCACTGCACAGTACAGAGTATGGAATAATCAGCACTGCACAGTACAGAGTATGGAATAATCAGCACTGCACAGTACAGAGTATGGAATAATCAGCACTGCACAATACAGAGTTTGGAATAATCAGCACTGCACAATACAGAGTATGGAATAATCAGCACTGCACAGTACAGAGTATGGAATAATCACCACTGCACAATACAGAGTATGGAATAATCAGCACTGCACAATACAGAGTATGGAATAATCAGCACTGCACAGTACAGAGTATGGAATAATCAGCACTGCACAATACAGAGTATGGAATAATCACCACTGCACAATACAGAGTATGGAATAATCACCTTTTGTGCGCATTAGTGTGACACCTCCCAGCTTCCCCAGGCAGAGGAACGGAGCTTAATCACACATAGGGTGTCTTCACAGATCTGTCGCTGGGCAGAGGAGAGGCTGCCTGTCAGCTGACCAGCACAGCACAGCTCCTTTTGTTTGCTTTGTCTTTGCTCCAGCAGTGTTAATATTTGGCCTTTTTTTATTTTTTTATTTATGTAGTTATTTGCATATTTTACTTTTATGGTCTTGCCACCTTTTCATTTTCATGCTTGGAATAGAACCACACTGTTGGTGAGGTGGAACATGGATGTGGCTTCTGCCAGGAAGGAAAAATACATTTGTGTGGTGTGGTTCAGTCTGAATGCTGGCAAAGCTAAGCTGTGTGCACTGCATTTTTTCACATGCCTGTGTGCATGTGTGCATGTGTGTGTGAGCCTGTGTGTATGAGTGAGCGTGTGTGAGTGTATGTGTGTGTGCGTGTGTGTGTGAGCGTGTGTCTACGAGTGAGCATGTGTGAATGTATGTGTGTGTGCATGTGTGTGTGAGCGTGTGTGTATGAGTATGAGTGTGTGTGCGTGTGTGTGAGCGTGTGTATGAGTGAGCGTGTGTGTGTGTGTGTGTGTGTGTGTGTGTTTCTGGATGTGTGTGTGTGTGTGTGTGTGCGTGCGCGGGGGAAGTGCGCTGAAGTGGTTCTGGCGCAAGCAGACTTGAGCCATGCTGCAGCGGGGAGCAGCGTTTTGCCGCTGGGGGTGTTCCTGTTTGGGGGGGCAGCTCGCTCCCGGCAGACCTGCCCCCACACTGCTACAGCTCTTATTGTCGGTCAGCGACTTCCCAGGAATGTTCTGAACAGTCACTGAAAAGGAATGCAGAGAGCAAACAGGAAGGAAGAAATATGGACTTAAAATGCCCAGAAATGGGAATAATATTACAGTGAGTGTGAGTGCGCGCGTGCACGTGTGTGAGAGAGAGAAGGAGAGACAGAGAAAGGGAGCGAGAGAGTGCGTAGGTACATTTGTCAAATTGTATAAATACGTTCTGTCAAGGCAAAGCATTGCGGGTAAAGGGCCAGGAATTCCCTGCATGAATGAGTGGCTCTTGTTGCCCTTGCAGAACAAGGAAACCATGTTGCCCAAAACTAAAACTCCAGGTGAAGGGGGGGGGGGGGAGTGTCTGAATGTACAACAGGAGAGGAAACGATGAGCCCGTTGGTAGGTGTCGTTTCCAGCAGTCAACTGCCGTGCCAAATTTTACAGTGCAGCCACTTGGTTGTCATGGTTTTTGATCTCGACACACTGCGCGCAGTGACTGTGCTGTGTGTAGAGGGAGGGGACTGGCTGTTCTGGTCTATGACAGTGTTTAATGACTGCAGCAGATTGGACTACAGTCTGTGTGGCAGGTTGAGGGGGGGGGGGGTGGGGGGTAGGGGAATGAAGAAAACGCAAAGAATGTAAGCATCTGTTTCCAGGGCAACAGGGAGCTGCAAATTGCAGGTCTAGCTGAGGTCTTTTGCTTTTTTCCTGCTCTTCTGCACTGACTGAAGTGCTAACACAGTCTGACCACCATTTACACAGAGATTTACAGCTTCGCTGACAACTCAAGGGAACATCTTGGCAGTATTTGTTTTGTGCCTGCGTTTGTTCCTGGTGTCTCCTGGTCTTCTGTGTTTCATATGGAGATTAGGGCTAATGATGGACTCTTGCTGGTGGAGTGGAGGAAGGGTGTTCTCCCATGTGCCTGTACATGTTTATTTTAATTACGGTACAAAAACTGCCACTAGCTGCTAAGAATACTCTGTGAAAGAACAGTATCCTGGAAGACACCCGTCTTTGCTGTACAAAAGGTAATCTGAAATGTCTCAGCACAGGAAAGGGCTAAACCGCAGGGTTCCTTTATTGTGCGACCACAGACAGTTCCTTTCAAAACCCAGAGTTTTGCTGTTAAAATGGCCACCTTCTAAAAGTGTACCGCCACATTTCCCTCCTCTTTTCTGTGTGCTGTGACCAGGGCTGCCTTAACCCTGCTGTTAGCCCTGTGTGACCAAGGGCCCTCTGTGGTAATCTGCGAGCCTTTCTTTTCAGCTCCTTGTTACCAAACCGATCAGCTGACTCTCTTTTTCTCTGAGCGCCTGAAAGAGAACATGCTGAATAGATGCCCTCAGGCACTTGGAACAGTGAATGCTGCGCTTGGCACTAAGCCTGGAGGGCACATCGAGAATGCAGATCTTTTGTTCGTCCCTCTGCAGTTCCAGTCTGGCCCCTAGTGCTCTGTTTCTCCGCCGGCTAATTCCCATGATGTGCTTTGGTCGTAGCAGGCAGAATAGACCACCTACTGGTAGAGACAAGAGGGGGGTCAGAGGGGGGGGAGTGGGGGGAGTTCAGTTATCCTGCGGTCGCTTCCAATCCGTTTGTCGTCTCAACCCTGTTTCTCCCAGGCCTCCACCAGAAACGCCCGCTTTTATTTCCTCTGGATGGAAACTTTGCTCTCTCTCCTTTCATTGATGTTGTGAGTCATCCTCTGCGCCCCACCCCCATGTATTTGAATTGGTATAGCCCGTTTTCTTCTTTGCTTCTGTAGGTGTCTTATTAAACCCAATGTCTTTGAGACTGTGCTTTTTCTTTTCGCCATAAAGGTGGAACTATCTTAAGGAGACAGTAGGAAAAAAAAAGATCTCGGTGGCAGTGTTGAGTGCATGATTGTGGGCTTCGCAATAGAACAGCTTGCGCTGAAATTAGCTCTGCTCTCGACTCATCTATTAGCAAGAGTGGTGATGCACATTGACTGACTACTGTGTAGTTGTAGTAGATGAGTCACATAAATGTGTCTGTCAGAAGAAAATGAAATATGGTTGATCATTTATCATTATATCCTTTTTAAAGCGATTCAAAATAAATTGTGTGCATCGTATAATCGCTTGGGGTCAGCCAAATGAATGAATTCTCCCTGAAACAACCCTCTCCAATACACATGATGAACAACATTAAAAAAAGCTGTCACACATATACGCATTCCTGATGAAAAGATGAAAAAAAACATCATGACAAACAAAAACTAACAACTAATAAAAACAAACAGATATATTTTTTAAGTCAAATACTGCATTTCCCCATGATCATGTAAAAAAATAAAGGAAGTTGCTGAAAAAAAGATAGGTACGATGAATTTGAACATGCCTCTACTTTTCTTTGGCCTTATATTGGTATAATATTTATGTATATGTTGCACTGTATGAGGCATATGAACCTGGCATGTTAAACTATTGTGAGATCTTTCACAGATCTGTACTTTTTTTTTTGGTATGCTTTTTCAAGAGAATATGAATCATCTGAGATTCATCAAAGGCTACATTGTGGGATGACATTGACTCGGGTGGCAGGAGCAGTCATCTGGCAATCGGTTGCCAGTTTGATCCCACTCTGGGTGTGTCAAAGTGTCCCTGAGCAAAACACTTAAATGGTTGGTGCTTTGCATGGCAGCCGATCGTCATCGGTGTGTGAGTGTGTATATGAATGAGAAGCAGCAGTTGTACAGCACTTTAGATGAAGGCTCTATATAAGTGAATATAAACTTTTTTTTAGCTTGATACCTGTTTAAAAAATAACATGCCAAAAAATGTGTTTCAATTCATTTAATCTTGACTTCAGAGGAATATTTAAAATTGTAATATAATCCATTCGACTATGAAAGTTGGAAAGGAGATAAATAAATAAATAAATAAATAAATTCCCTCATGTAGCCAAATGTTTAATTCCCTGCCATGAGACTTATGATTATTCCATACTCTGTATTGTGCACTGTGATCCCATCTCTATCTGTAACCCTCTGTCTCTCCTTTGTCTGACTAAAGAGAAAACTACATAATGAGAGTAGACTATCCGCTCTCCTGAAAAATTAATTAATGGTAAACCACAATGGTCCCATCTTAGACACAGTCATTATCTATATTGTATCAGCTACAATGCATACTTAAAGTATTACTTACACATGTATTGCAAGTGCATTTGTGTGCTAGTTGTGTATTCTTTTATTATTTTGATATGCAGCTTAAATTGCTTGCTGAGGTCATTGCAGAGATTTGTGATCACACACACAGGTGTCATACATTACATTACATTAATGGCATTTGGCAGACGCTCTTATCCAGAGTGACTTACAGTTGATTAGACTGAGCAGGAGACAATCCTCCCCTGGAGCAATGCAGGGTTAAGGGCCTCGCTCAAGGGCCCAATGGCTGTGCGGATCTTATTGTGGCTACACCGGGGATCGAACCACTGACCTTGTGGGTCCCAGTCATGTACCTTAACCGCTACAGGCGGTCATAAATGATTGATCACCTGCATAAGTGATAGAAATGATGAAGGATAGAATCACATTTTTGACCAGTCTCCATATTTAAATCTTTATATGGGAGGCAGCGAGACTTCCTAGTATGACTGTTTAACCCAAGAAGTTGTTCTGCTTAACTTTCTCTAAATAAGTGTCTGAAACCAACAGGAACACATTTTTTTGTTACCAAGATATGCTGTAACTCTGGAACTCATTGGAAATATCAGTTTGTCTCTGACTCTTGGGCGACTTTTAAATCCCGCCTCAATTTGCCTTCTTTGGAAGGCATTCGTTGCAGACTATAATATAAAGCATTTGGGGGCTCACTGAAGAAAAGACACTATAAACGTGTTTCCATACTCCTGGGTAACAGAAGCATATATCTTACACTCTGATGTATTATATTCTGTGCACTGTGAGTATACCTCATAGCAGACGCGATTCTGTATTATGAGGAAGAAAAACAAGTTAACAGTAACACTGAAAAGGACCAGAACACAAAAACCTGCAGCAACTGTAATAAACTGTAGGCCACTGATTTGGAAGTGTTAAAATGAAAGCAAATGAATTGGGAAATAACTAGATTACATTCCGCAAAGAGATACAAAAGAGATACTATACTCATGGGATACAGGTAGGCTACTCTAACCAACAGATGGCTTAATTTTTGTAAAGATGCTACAGATATGAAATCAATGTTTTATTTCTATTTAGGTTGTATTTAAAGGTTTACTTAGTGTGTACTGTGTTCAATTAGTACATAATATTAGAATGGTTTCCATCATAAACATAAAAGTATTTATGCTTAGCCTCCGCAGCTTCACTGAGCACTTTATTAGACCTGTTCACCAGATTGTTAATGCAAATATTTAATCGGCAAATCATGTGGCAGCAAATCATGTGGCAGCAACTAAATGCATAAAAGCACGCAGACATGGTCAAGAGGTTCAGCTGTCTTTCAGACCAAATGTCAGAATGGGGAAGAAATGTGATCTAAGTGACCATTTGACCATGCAATGATTGTTGGTGCCAGACAGGGTGGTTTGAATATCTCAGACACTACTGATCTTCACGCTCAACAGTCTCTAGAGTTTGCAGAGAATGGTGCGAAAAACAAAAAACCTCAAGTGAGCAGCTTCTTAATGAGAGAGGTCTGTGGAGAAGGACCAGACTGTTCAAAGCTGACAGGAAGGTGTAATGCAAATAACCACACATTACAACAGTGGTATTCAGAAGAACATCTCTGAACACACAACGCGTCAAAACTGTTAAGTGGATAGGCTACAGCAGCAGAATACCAATAAGTCTAAAAAGAAGTCTAATAAATACCTAATAAAGTGCATACTGAGTGTACAATTTATTTTTCTTTTATTTTTTTTGAGTGTACAATAGCTCTTACATTTATATCATAGTTGTGTATTACATGGCTAATTAAGCATAACTTTTCAATTTACATATAGTAAAGCTAATTGAGATATACATATTTGCATTAGGCTCGTCTACAATTAAAATAATAGCACACAATAAATATACTTTGTGTGCAAAGCGGGATCTCGTGGTGACATTTTGCAGGGATGTCGTGACAGTTTTTGACTGCATAATCTAGGTATGGCACATCTATGGTCGTAAGTAACATCTGCAGTCGATCTACTAGTCTGGTCTGAGACGACTGAGAAGTCAGGAAGGCAGAGTGAGAGGCTTTTAAAAAAAAATCCTCCGACGGAGATCCTCCGTCCTCATGATCTCATGAATAAATTATAGCAGCTCATTGTGCAACAGAGGGAGGTAGCAAACTAGCAAACTGAGCAGTGGAAACGCTGCCGAGGAGTGCACAGAACTCGGAATCCACACAAGCGAGAGTGCAGCTTGCCCTCACTTTCTGTAACGTCACTGAAGAGTCAGCTAGCTAGCTAGTCTGGCTAACAAAACTAGGAACTCACAGTGTGAACAAGGATCAGATCACGACCTTGCCGTAGTGGTAGCCAGCGAGCTACAAAGATATAGCTACTGTATTATAGTAGCGAGACCAAAAGGGGAGTAGCAAGATTTTACCGATACAATGATGGAAAATACTACTTAGCTAGCCAAGGTATCTTGTCAACGAAACGGTTGGCTTGATATCTAGAGAAAAGCACTGAACGTTAGCGAGATCATTTATCTGGTTCTGTATCAATCGACAGTCTAGGACAGCTAACGTAGCCGACACAATTCTTGACTTCACTCTAGTAATCTAGTTTAGGTGTCCAGTTAGATAAAGCATCAGCAAAGAAGCTGGTCCTAATTTTTCAACATATTTGCTCCAGCCTGCTGTATATCTGCCGTGGACCAAAGACTGTAGCAGACGCAGATCAACCTCAGGCAGTTAAGAGTCGAAGGTAAGCAAGTAGCTCGTCTTCTCGAAACCATTCCATTGTCAGTAACTTCGCTAACGTTAGCTAGCTAGCTAATTAGCTACTTAAAACTGACTATCCAACTCTACTCTTGAAAAAATATTTTGGGTATGTTTTTCGCTGTTATAAACGTGGAAACGTTAGCTAACTTGAATCAAACATATAAATATTAGCTGATATAATGTCCCAATGCTTTTCTAGCGAAACAACACTTACAATACCATTAGGTGGCTGGCGAGCTAGCTAGCAAGCCAGCGAACTTAGCCAGCTACCTCTAGCTAACTTGGCTAGCTAGGTGCATTAGCGAATGGACTTGTTTTTGCTCTTGAGGTGTAATAGGTTAGCAAGCGTGAAATATTGTTAATCGTAATAATAGTCTGATATACCATCACCGAGTGTATCATTTGTTTGCAAGTAGTCTTAAATATACAGCATTGTAGCTATTCGTGCTGCAAGGAGATACAAAATGTCTTCCATTGTTATTTCATTGCGGGCACACGTTACTGTGTCTAACGGCGCTGGTAACACTCCAACGAGAGGAGCAGCTAATACGCGATCGCTATCAATCACAGATATTTTTCGTCCTCTCATTTGTGGCACACTTGAATTATAGTCCTCTCATATGTAATCGATGTGCTATCATGGTGAGTGATTATTTTTTAGTTTAAGTATATCAAGATTTGTCCGGCACGGTCTTTAATACACAGTGAGGTTATACATATTGTCTAACCATAACTATCACATTTTAAACACAAGTCTTGCCAGTGTGTTTTATTAATTTTAGAAGATAAGGGAAGCACCTGTGTTGGTGTCTGCTACTTATGTTCTCGTGAACTTAAAAATGCTTGTAGCTATGCTCTATTTTGTCATGACTGTCTGGGGTATGACACGTTCCACCGAAACTCGTGTAGCATAGCCTTTCTTCCACGGTAATCGTTTTTCTGTTCGTGTTTCTACCACTATGGTTCACTAATTGGTGAGGAATGTCATTGCTGCGCCGGAGCCTAAAGATCTCTGCTTTGTGTTATACTGCTTTCTGTTTGAGTGTTCTTTGCTTTCATTCATAGTACCGTTTTATTATACTTAGACTGTGTAGGATGTAAGCTGCCGCACGACGAAAGAATATGTATTTTAGCCTAGAATATGCTTGTGAGGGCGGACGAATAAAATGGTGTTAACACCAAAAAAGACATCTTGTGTCGCAAGAAAAGTATTCAGCGTTACATTTTAACCCAATTATTTTACCAATTCGCAAATTAAATGCTACCATAATTTATATATAGCCTGCTTTATATATGACCAAATATATATGACCAAAATGCGAAGCCAATCTTGATCAATGAGCTGAATGTACATTTTTCGGAGCCCGTGGCTTCTCTGTGATCAAGTTAATAACTCTTGACTTTAAGATGGAATGTCCAGGCATGCATAGCATGACATAATATGAATATGGAACTCGAACCCATCGCCCAGTAATTGCCATTTTCAGACTTGGACCATTCATTTATACTCCACGCCCCATGAATATCTCTTCAGTCCCTCCATAAAACCAAATTCCAGTGGGAAACCCAAGTGCCACAGGCAGCTCCAAAACACCTTTGACCCAGAACCGGAGAATATGAAAAATGTCTGTCATCCGCATGGCTTGTGCCACTGTTTGGTTTGTGTGACATTGAGTATCGGATCTTAAATGGATGAGGAATTGGCTTCAGTAAAAGTCTATATGACAGGCAGACAGGCTGTTTGGAAGAGGTGTTTAAAACATGAGAGGGCCCAGTACATGCCTTTGTGCGTCTCTGGACAGCTATTATTGAAGGCTCCTCTGAAGAAGAAGAAGGTTCAGTGAATTATTAATAGTAGTTCATGCCATCTTGAGTAAAATATTGTTCCCAAGGGGCATATACTCTCCTTGAATGCTTAAATTGCCCTGGTCTTCTGTCCTGCTTCAATGTTCATTCACAAACAGCCAGTGTCTGGCAATGGTTACAGACGGGCAACATTTCTGTGCAGAATCCTGAATTTGTGTGAAGTTTTTTTGGGGAAAAAAGTTCAACATTTTTTAAGCTGATCCGAGTGTCAATTTTTGTGGTTGGTACAAATCCAACTTTCCATTCTTTTGGAATGGTTCAGTGCCCTTGTATTTCCTCTCTTGTAGCTGTTTGTTCAGTGCAGCCAGTCTGCTGCTTTCATTAGTGGGAGAGGGAAGGCCTAACTGTGGCCTCCACAGTGAGAGCTCTATCGGTGGTTCCTAGGGACAGCCAGTGTTCAGTGTGCATCCAGTATGTATGCTGTGGGTACAAAGTTATCTGCTGTTGATAACCTAAATTTGAAAAACCTCTTAAGTTTCAGTGGTTCATTAATTGAAATGGTGTCCAAATGCAATGACTTAATTCTTAAATGTTCAACTTTTTCTATGTATATTTTTGTTTATTTATTTCTGTGAGTTATTCATTTAATTCTACCTAGTTTCCAACAGTAGTAACTGAAAAAAGTAAGCTTGGTGCACCACCCCTCTTATTTAAGGTCACCCTTCTTTGATTTGAACCTCTGCAATAAAAATAAAAAATGAGTGAGCCATAAATTAAATGTTACACTGCATCAGATTAATTTATATCCACTGCCAGTCATACACAATTCCAATAAAAGACAGTGCTGTACATGGGTATATGCTGCCTGGCAGTTGAACAGGATTCAGCCGCTCCACTGCTTTTATGATGGCTGCACACTTGCAGATAGGAGTGGAGCTGACACACGATGGATTTCCATTACTGTCAGTGTAAAATGAAATGTATTTAAAGTCTGAGAGAGGTACCACCGGACAGCACTCTTACCCCACTCGGTAGCATGTCACAAGCGGTGTGCTCTTGTAGTGGGTCTATGCATGCGCACGTGTTCAGGTGAAAGCGGTTGCTTCCGATAATACAGTATGTATCTTTGCAAAGTTAAATCTAACTTGTATAAAGCGTATGTGCAGGTAAAGAATGTCTCATCAGTTTATTAATTAATTTGAACATCGTTCATTTTCTTACAAAAAAAGGCCCCAAAAAAAGAATCTTGATATTAGGCTATTGCACAAAATGCCCTGTACATTATTATTTTTGTAATGCCAATTTTAAAAAGAATGAGGGCGCAGAGAACAGTTTCACTGTTTGCTGTTTTGTTTTTTTCCATGACCTGAGAAAGTGTTGCCCCATCTCGTATCATTTTGATTCTCAATTCTCAATATTGCTACAAGAAGGAAATGCATAGCGCAAGTGGTTAAGTGTCCTCAATGGTTTTTTCCAAGTGAATTTGGCTTCAAATGTATATCATTTAGTTTAAACAGGGTAGCAAATCCGTTAAGACCAGTCCAGGGGCAAGATCTTGCATAATAAACTCTGTAGCTTTAACCCCGTCTCTTGCTGAAGTCTTATGAAGACAGTAATTTGCCTGGCATGAGTAGAGGTGTACTACGATAACGGAAAAACACCGAGTAGCTACAACGACTGGGGGAGTCTCCGGCCTTATTACCAAGTTCCTAACCTGGAGAGCACTTCAGAAAGCGTAAGTGTGTTTCCACCACAGTTTTATGAATGCTCGTATTGTCCGACACCTTTAGCATGGTGGGACTCGCGCTGAAGAGCCCTAGTTTTTCATAAGTAGTAAAATGAGCTAATTTAAAATCCTCTTTCATGCTTCCGTAGCCAACTCCACCGTAGTAGAAGCTTTGTGTATAGATCCCAGAATGCATCGTGCTTGTCACTCTGAAGTGAAACTGTCGGACACGGTGGGATTAGTTTAGGCTTGTTTGTGGAGCCTCGGATGAACTTTCATGAATTTATTCTATAAATAGAAAAACAATTTGGCATTGAACAGTTTACAAAGATCACAAATTCTACATTTCAGCTGTCGGAGCATATAATATTGCTGGTGCTAGGTCATCTGTAGCTTGCTAGCTTGGTAGCTAGTACGCATCTTGGCATGGCAGGAGTCATCTTGGCTAGCCTGTCGCTTCGATTTGGTATCCCGTGTTTCCTGCTTTATAGGGAACACGCGCCTATTGACTCTTTTTCTAAATGCTTATCAGTTTAAATATGACTTCAGTTTAATGACCAGTTCATGTCTGTGGATGTTCATCTGTTCCAGTTCTTGTTCATAATTCATAATTTCCAGCACTGCTGTGTTAACAAAAGTTAACTGTTTGAGATGACTGCTGAGGACTGCCGCAAGCTGCCTCAATTTAGTCAACGAGGTAACGGAGCAACCCTCTCATCCCGTTATAAATTGCCTGGAAATTATGTATTCAGCTGTAATTTCGACAATTAACTGCTGAAGTGGAAACAGAGTTGGTTATGAATATTATACAGGCCGTGTTCATTGAAATGGTTTTGCATTGTTCGCATGCTACCGTAGCTGACGGTAAGGTAAGAGAACGGGAGTACACGATTAGCCGGTGCCTACGCAGCCGGTTTATGTGAATTTAATTATATGGTGCTTAGTTATTTAGCCACTTGGGTTAATGACATCTCCGAGCTGAGATATTTAAGGTCATCGTCTTCGTTTGAGTTCAGGTGTATTATAATATGTCTACAGCACTCCACAGTGAAAGTGGGTGTTGTAGCCCTCATGGGCAAATGAGCTAATCAGTTTTATTTTTATATATATATTTTTAAATGGGCTCCAAAGTGTTATCTTTAATAGAAAATCCTGCACTCGATCCCTGTCATTTCATGTTGACATTTCTCTATTTGCCTCACAAACACCGCTAATTGTCATTTGCTGATGGCTGTCAGGCTGTTGGAGCTCATGTTGTCATCTTCGCCGAGACGAGCAAATTGCCTCAGATGTTCACAGAATATTCTATTCTATTATTTATTCTTCAAAACATTCCCTTCTGCTGATGGGGGTTGAAAAGAGAGTGAGTGCAATCTTAATCCCATTGCATCCTGGGAACGTGAGGCAGAGAGGAGTTGGAGGGCAAACTGTCCTTTTCAAATGATGCTTGTGTCGGGCTGGCACTTGGTCTGATTTTGAGGGTTTCTATTGAGATTTGAATAAATTCTGACTTGCTATGTATGAGAGTCCGACGTCACATCTCCGTTCACTTCTCGTTTTCTGAGGAGGGATGATGTGACATCAAGGCAAGTGAAAATTGAAGCGTTGAGATGAAATTCCTCGACCCCCAAGATGGGTCTACGCACTTCATTTGCATCCTCGCTCAGGAGAAACTTGAAGACATGGCCTATTTGTTCTCTTAAGCGCCCAACCAAACGGTTATCTCAGTGCAGTGATTGACCTCGCAATCTGGAATTTAGTTTGGTCTATCCCTCTGGCGGTCCTCACCATTGTTGAGAAACCCACTGAGCAGTGCGTTTGACCCCTATACAGAGTAGAGGAATGCTATCTTGTGTTTAAGTACAGCTTGTTATTTTCAGATTGTCGATGGTATGGTTTGGACATGTAGCACAAGCTAATTCATCACAATTAAAAAAATTAGTTGGCATTACTATAAAATAAAATAAAAAACTCTAGCTGTAACATTAATGTAATGGTGATGATGACCAAACCATACAAAGGATATTGAACAAGACGGTTGCCACCTTTACACATTCCAGGAAATGTGTAATAAGACCCATGAACAATAAATACATCATATTCAAACCACTCCCAGACATACATTAACCGCATTATGTAAATGTACACAAATATATGACTTGCTATCTATTAAAATATTTTTAAATGATTTGTAATGTATTGCATAACACTGCAGTTCCGTGTGACTGTTTTAAAACTGCGATACAGGGGCTGGCATGGGCCCCTCTGTCCCGGGAGATTAGACCCTCTGACTGCCTGCCTGCCTACCTGGTTTGGCTCTTTACTATTCTGTGAAGGAACCAGAATAAAGACACGGGTCACAACTGTCCTCTTGGAGCTGATCTGAGTGTTAATACCCGCTCTCACCATTACCTCGAAACATTTCAGTTTCATTTTTGTACCAGGAACAAGGTTACTATCCTCTCATTTAAAAGAGCTGATGGACAGATTTTTAAAAAGGCCATTGTTCTTCCGCACATTTCCTGAACATTTACAAATTTTTTTGTTCCGTGATTATCAGTCGTTTTTTCTTTATTTTGGTCAATTGCTGTCGAGTTCTGCGTCTGCACACGAGCTTCGAAGAGGGTGCGCTGCCCTGGACTGACTCAGGTGATAAAACGACACGGCTTGCCTTCAGAGTGGAAAATCTAGTCGTGCCAGAATTTGGGCTCGGGCCTCGCAAATTCCTCGTACGTCAGTGGAACCACACGTTCGCCCGTTCCAGAAATATCTTGGCGCTGCTCCTCCTCCTAACCGTGGCTTCCAATTGTTCTCTTACGCTTCCAGCTCGCTGAGTGGACAAAAAGGCGTTCCACTTGTCTTTCTGTCGCTCCCTGTCAGCCCTCTGCAGGCTTTTCCAGTCCCCACACCCCCCCATGCAAACAAACAGGTCTTCTCGTACTGCTGGAGAAAATGTCTCGCTTGTTGCTAATGGCGATGTGACCGCAGGTATTTGCGAGGGCCGGCCCACATCGCCGCTTGTCCGATTGCGCAAGCCTGGCTTAGCCTGTCCTCTTGACCGCCTCGGCCAGGTTTTGTGGTTTCGACTGTATGCACCTCTAACAAGGTCAATATTGGCCTAGCTGTCATTTCCTCTTTGGTTACAGCGCGGGAGGTCATGAAGAAGTCATCAGAAGACGGGGGGCGCCGTGGATATATTTGCCTGTTTTAGCTTTCGTCGCAGGTGTAGGTGTGGAGGCCACAGTGGTTCCAACCGATAAATATTTTTTACCTTCCCCTTCACACGGTCGCTCCCTCTCCTCGCATCCCACAGAGAAGCCGAATATATATCAGATTTGGCAGGATATTACATTTTTCGGGATCCTTCCATTTCACCCGAATTTAACTTTTTAACTCTCTCTCTCTTTCTCTTTCTCTCTCTCTCTCCCGCTCTCTGTGAGCTCGATGGACTTTCAGCGAGGGCTTCAGGCTCCAGAGTTGACGAAGCGCCTGCAGGCTTGATGTGGAAATGTCTGTTGAAAGCACAGTGAAGCAGAGAGAAGTCATGGCTCTGTACAGGCAGTGCGGCGCATGTGTGCCTCATTACCCTGCCCCGGATCCATGGCTGTCTGCCAGCAGGGCCATGCATTTCCTCTCCTCCAGTGCAGTCGCTCCCCAGCCTGAGAATACTGGGCTTCAGGGCTGTTTGTCCACTTGACTTCTTATGTGAACAAGGCAATCTTATTTGTTGTGGCATGCATGGCTCCCATTGTGTGGTATGTGTGTGTGTATGTATCCGTGTGTATGCTGTACTGGATTGTACAGGACCGCTCGAGCCGGTTCACACGCTCTAGCTGGCTGGCTCGCCACCCATTCGGCCGGCCGGGTGGATGGGTGGATGGATGGGTGGGTGGATGGACTGACGGACGGACTGACTCCTGTACTCCGCTGTACTCCGCTGCATACCGCTAGCTAACATTGATGGGCCTGCATGCCATGCTGCGTATTCTTGGAACATGAAGGGCTGCGTGTCGTCACCAAGGCAGAACCTCATTGGCTGTGTCGATTGGCGCTCACGCTCTCCGTGATGGCCGTCCCCCGTCTGCCGTGTACTGTGTGTGTGTGTGTGTGTGTGTGTGTGTGTGTGTGTGTGTGTGTGTGTGTGTGTGTGTGTGTGTGTGTGTGTGTGTGTGTGTGTGTGTGTGTGTGTGTGTGTGTGTGTGTGTGTGTGTGTGTGTGTGTGTGTGTGTGTGTGTGTGTGTGTGGTGATGGCTTTCTGATCCACCCCCAGGTGGTGCCTGGGTCAAATACGTCATTATTTTGGATCCAAATGCTTTTCTGTGCCTGTTTGATCTTGCCTGGTGCAGAAGAGTGATGACGTCCTTTTGTCCGCCAACCTGTTTCCTCTACTGTGGTTTTCCCTCTAGCTTCCCCATGCTTTTTCCCCAAAAGGGATTTTGATTCCTGCCGAATATTAGGTCCGAGAGAAATGTAGAGATTCACGTTTTGTTCTACAAGTTCTAAAAAAATAAATAAATAGTATAATAATAAAAATAATAAGCTCACTAGACAGGCTCTGAGTAAAGCAGAGAATTTGGACTTGTGATGTTTTTCCCCGTGCTGTGCTGCGGTTTGGCTGCCGGCTAGATCGAGATCACCAAGGTGTCAAGCTGCTTTGCGTCGGAAGTGAGATTGAAACCGAAAGTGTATCGCAACTCCACCTGCAGACTCAACTGCAGAATCCCTGCTGACATGTCACCCTGCTTTTTGAAATTGGGGAAGCACCGCTTCATGTGCGCCCGAGAACGTAGCCGAAGCGTCGCCAAGCCCGGCAGTTTCTCTGGACGTTCATGAATACGTTTGTTTGCTTTATTTGACGAGTCCCGTATGAAAGGTAGACCACGCGCCTCCTGTGCCTTGTTGTCGTGGCGGTGTTTGTCTGAGTGCTTTCTCAAGGTGACTGTGGCCTCGCGTTTGTTATGCCGAAGGCACGCCGAGAGGAGAAGGTCTGTTTGACATCCAGCCTCGTCTGCGAGCGAACGTTTCCGCATGACATAAGCTGATTGGTGGAACCCGCGAGAGTGACTGTGCAAGAAAAGCTCCTATTGATCGGCTGCCTCGCCCGTCTCCGTGCGGCTGCAGGGTGTGGGACAGTGAGGGCAGGATGGCAGAAGGTTGCTGTGAGACCGAGACTGATCACAGGGAAAATAAGGCATTACGCACACACGCCTCATATGCGCCGCACGCACGCACGCACGCACGCACGCACGCACGCACGCACGCACGCACACACACACACACTCCTCATACACACTCTCACACACACACTACACTTGTGCTGACGCACTCGCATACATATTATACATGTGCAAACGCATCATTTCAGCCTACCTCCATTTGTGTGTACATCAAATGCATGAAGTGACCAAGTGCAAATTTTGTCTTTAGGTGTTTTGTCAGAACAGGAGGTTGAGGCAGCCTTAGTATAATTATTATTCTTTTTTTAAACTCTTCTCTCCAACTTAAAAAAAATAAAAAATAAATAACATGAGTCATTGTGTTTAAACTTGCTTCCTGCTGGTGCGAAACCAGTTGGTGCTGGCTGCGGTGAGTTGTTTTTTTTTCTTTTTTTTCCCTCATCATTGTGAGAAGCACTTTGAGTTCAGAGAAAAGGGCTATGTAAATGTAATGAATTATTATTATTGTTACATGGAACACCATGTACAAATGGTGCTTGTGATCTTGCATCAGTAACGTCAGACAGTGGCATTTTAGTTTTAGGGCTCTACCTGTACAGCTGGTGCCGGGAGTGAGGGTCCGATGCTGTGTTGTAGGTCATTTCATAAACACTACTGGACATTACACTACTGGACATTACACTACTGGCTCATTACACTACTGGACATTACACTACTGGACATTACACTACTGGCTCATTACACTACTGGCTCATTACACTACTGGCTCATTACACTACTGGCTCATTACACTACTGGACATTACACTACTGGCTCATTACACTACTGGACATTACACTATTGGACATTACACTATTGGACATTACACTACTGGACATTACACTATTGGACATTAGAATTCCAGCCCAGAATTCTTCATTTAACAAAAATGGGGCTGGACTCTTGTGCAGATGAATTAATAAAACTGTGTGGCTTTTCTGTTCTGCTCTGAGGCGGTCAGATACAGGGGCTCATGTGGTCTTTCAGATGTGCGGTGCGGTGATTGCATTACATTACATCACATTATATTAATGGCGTTTGGCAGATGCTCTTATCCAGAGCGACGTACAGTTGATTAGACTAAGCAGGAGACAATCCTCCCCTGGAGCAATGCAGGGTTAAGGGCCTTGCTCAAGTGCCCAATGGCTGTGCGGATCTGTGGCTGCACCGCGGATTTAACCAACGACCTTGCGGGTCCCAGTCATTTACCTTAACCACTACGCTACAGACCGCATTTGAGCGTGTCCCTCAGGCCCCCGAGGCTGTGGCCCCAAGGTCGTGTTCCCGCGGCGTTCGTGTTTCCCTGACGTCTGCGTCACGCTGCCCTCCGGCCGAACCGAGGCGTCCTTCCAGAACCTTCTCTTGCGGACCCTGGCACGGCCCGTTTCGCAGGGAACGTTCGCGGGCTTCGCCGACTCCTCACCCAGCATGCCTTGCTGCGGCCGCTCTCTCCCCGCGCTGTGTGTTTCCCTGTCGATGAGCCCGCCCTCCTCGCGCCTCCCTCTGACTCACGCCCGCGTCTCTGCGCCCACGTTTATCACCCATTCACAAACCGGCCGCCTCTCACTCACCGGGGCCTCCGCAGAGAGATGAGTCAACCGCGTTGTCCTCGTTTCAGGTCTGGCCTCCCCCCCCGTCGGAACAAAGTGTCCCGTGTTTTTCAGGGAGACAGCGCAAGGGTCCCTGCCGTTGCTGAGACTGCGCTTCGGATGTTTGTCTCGCTAGGAACGGTGTGACTCGGCACTAACAGAACTGAAAGAAAGGCGACACCTAGAAGTTGTCATGTTTTGCGTTGGACTCTGTGTGTTGGAAGTACTTGTTTTGCATACAGACTTCCCCGCTTCTGAAGCATGCTTGTTCAGGTTCGCCCCGGGGCAGATCTGAGATCAGGTCGGATGTGTGG
Organism: Conger conger; assembly: GCF_963514075.1. Lineage (NCBI taxonomy): Eukaryota > Metazoa > Chordata > Actinopteri > Anguilliformes > Congridae > Conger > Conger conger. Next base: position 45,988,463 of record NC_083770.1, on the reverse strand, counting down.
TATGGGATTCCCTCTCTACCGCACTCTGCTCTGCAGCACTGCATCACCCCTGGAGAGGACTTTTCTTTCCCAATATTTGCTGAAATATTTTTCTGGATAAGTGTGGTATTCTATCCAGGCATTTTATGTTAACGCTCTGACTTCCTGAGGCGTCAGGAGAGCGTGTGGGGGTGGGATCTGTGTGGAACAGCCCCTGTGGGAGGGATGCAGGGATGTCGGAACAGCTGCAGTGATTCCCTGGAACCCGTCTGTATTCCCCCCTCCCCACACAGTGACAGCCCTGCGGCTCCCACCATGTGTCGCCTGTGACCAGGAGCGCACTGTCTCCTTACACAGACGCCATGTACGCACGCACGCACGCACGCACGCACGCACGCACGCACGCACGCACGCACGCACGCACGCACGCACGCACGCACGCACGCACGCACGCACGCACGCACGCACGCACGGACACACACACCCACACACACACACACGCACGCACATACACAAGCGCACCACGCACACACACACACACACACACACACACATACACACGCGCACCACGCACACACACACGCGCACCACACACACACGCACGCACACACACACACGCGTGCACACGCACGCACATACACACTCGCACCACTCACACACACACACGCACACACACGCACACACATGCACACACATGCACACGGACACACTTGTACACACACAGTATGGTCTGTGTCTTTGTGCTGCCTGCAGGGCTCTGAGGTTAGCGTGTAGTCTAAGTGAGTGACCACCTTGAAGGACCGGACTTGTTGCGCTCTCTGAGGTGCGAAGCTGCTCACCTGCCCCGTTTCACTGGGTCCCGGTGAACTCTGAGGGGACATTCCCCATTTCTGTCTGTGTTGTTGTGTTTTTGATCAGCCACACGTTGGTTTTATTATTCCTGTCTCTAGTGCTCTCATTAATACCAGACTCTGCCACAATGTTATACTTCTGATATGTAATTGCATAGATTTTCATAATATTTATGGAATGGTGTAGGGTAATGTACTTCATTTATTTCATTAAAGTACAAGGATGCTTGTAATGGCTCACTGTTGAAATTGGCTACAGTTCCTGGTGTTTAAAATGGTCTGCAGAGATAGACGGGGTTGTGACGTCTAGACACTTTGAGGTCTGCATGCTAAAACTGTCTGTTGAATTTTCTCCATTTTGGTGGTCTCAGTTAATCAAGCAGCTAATCAATGTGCCTTTGGCAAACTGTGTGTCTGGATCAATACAGGGTAGGCTATGTTTTAGAGATGCTCACGGCGTGTGTGTTTTGGGAACTGTGGCTCATCAGCGTGGGAACTGTGTGGGGCAACAAACAAATGATTTTGTACAATATGAATCAATTTCACACTTCATTTCACACATAGGTGATGCATCAAAGGGCAACATGCGAGCAGCTCTGTGCAGAATTTGAGCATGTTCTTGGGCGCAATGCGCAGTCCTGCCTCCTAGAGTCATTTCTGTCAGGAGGATAACGCCTGTTGTGACTAATGTCCGTTTTAACCCAGTCAGTCTGCATCATTCTCAGTCTCTCCATTAAAAACCCCTTGAACTCGGTCAACCTCAAAACACAAAGTTCAGACTAGCCACACTGCAAACTCGATGACGAGAAAGGCCCTTTTCTCGCAGGGAGATTCTTAAAGGTCCCGTATTTTTCGAAAATGGCCTGTCCCTAGCTGTTGAGATCAGAAAGTTGTGGGTGCTGTACACACTGAAACTATCAAAACGTTTAAGGAACTGTGCTGTTGAGCCGCGGTGGCGCAACAGGTTAAGACGCAGCAGACTCGCGGTTGCAGTTCGCTGCAGTTGCACACCGGGGACCGGGGTTCGATTCTCAGTCCTGCCAAGTTTGGCCGGCTCACGTGGAGCAGCAGTAATTGGCTCGCTGCTCCAGAGGGAGGGACTTGGCAGGGTTAGTAGATAGCCGCACGAAACAAGCACCTCGGGTGCCTCGGAATCACGGTTACAGCTTGGGAGGCGAGACGGCTTGAAGAAGGCGTGTCACTCTCCCGTTGGCCGCCGAGGGACGGGGTGTGGGCGGTGTATCTAATACTGGCTCTAATTGAATCAGACGGGGTCCAACTGGCTACCAAATTGGGAGAAAAAGGGGAAAAAATCGGATAAAAATTATTTTAAAAAAAGAAAGTGTGCTGTTAAACGAGCCGTTTGGACCTGTAGAAATCCAAGCACTCGGCCCAGACGGCGTTCGGTTAGTTGCGAAGCTAGCCAGCTAGTCGGCCAATAAGAACAGCGGTTCATTTATATTAATGAGCCTCAAGGACAGTCCCGAAAACCGCCTGTTCTTGGTAAAGCTCCTGAAATGCACTGGAGACTGGGCATGCGAAACTGGGTAGAGTTTGTCTTTCGGTACTTAAAACCACAGAAACATCTTATGGATATCAGGACCTAAAATAAAATCGTGGAAAGGTGTAAAATGTGGGACCTTTAATTGATGATGATGATATTAAAGAGTCCTCTCTGTAGCATGCTACGCTAAACATATTCTGCACTAGCTCATTCCTCTGGAGCAATGGCCTATCCATAGCATTGCAATACCATAAACCTGTGCTAACTATTTAGCTGACTGGCTTCACCAGCGATACAAGCTAGTGAAATATGTGGTCTTTAACTGGCATAGAAACTTTAAACTGTTATGAATTTCAGGATAAGCTGAAGAAGCATGAGCCATTCCTTAACATTGCTTATCCACTCCGCTCACAGTTTGACCAGTTTGGAGTTGGCATTGCCGTCGTCTGCCCTGAAAGATTGGCAGAGATGTATGGCAACGTTCAGAACTGAAACTAGCCTTAAGGGTAAAGTGTGTGCAATTTTGCAGAACACCCGTCATGCAAATCTGCGAGTTTATGTTTCCCCCCCAGCTTGGGTCGATGTGAAGGGTCACATGACTCTGTTCTCCACTGCCAACGTCTGCAGTGAGTGAGCTAATGCAGCAGTCGAGGTGGCAGGCAGCCGGTTGGTGCTGGACCAGCTCCAGGTCTGCTCCGCAAAACCGAGTGAATGGAATAAACCCATGTCTGTGTGCCACCCTCGCCGATATTGGCACCGGGTTCTGTTCGGCTACACTCTCGCTGTTTTAAACCACACGAGAGCCCTCAACACTGCCTCGGAGTGGGTGTCAGATCAAATGACTAACATTTTTTTTGTAGTGGGTTGAATGCCTCATTTTGGAAGAAGAAGAAGAAGAAGAAGAAAAAAAAAAAAGAAAAAAAATTTCTATAAACCGGTTTACCTGCCATTTTGAAAGCTGGTTTTGTGTGTGGCCAGAAACCACTGGCAGCGTTTATGTTGTTGCCCTCTTATTGATCAGCATTTGGAAAGAGGCACCCACGCGTAAGTGCGTCTGTCCGTAAAGAACCTCTGTGGACCCGGCTGTTTCCCGCGTCGCCGGGGGAATCGGACGCGGCTCCTCTAATTGGCCGCGTAGCCGGGCGCGGGCGAGGGCGAGGCGTGTTAAAGCGAACGCTCAGCGGCGGCGGGCGACGCTCCTCGCCTGGTAAACGAAGGGGCTGAGCGCTGACTGGCAGGAAGCTGTGATTAATTGGGCGTAACTCTCACCGTGGCTGCAGACGGCTCGGCTGCTCGACGAGCCCCCTCCGCCCTGTCCCAGCCGGGCCCCCCCCTCGCCCTGTCCCAGCCGGGCCCCCCCTCCGCCCTGTCCCAGCCGGGCCCCCCTCCGTCCTGCAGTTTCCCCCCCCCCCCCAAAAAAAAAAACAAAACCCGCTTGCCTTTCATTTTCTCAGCTGCTCCTGAGACGACGCAGGGAGGTGGTGCCTGCAGCCCAAAAAAAAATGACACCACAAACCCTGCAAACATGATGACTAAGAGAGGGCAATTACGAGTGCCTTCGGTACAATGCAGTGCAATGCAGGGAGAGGGATTCGCTTGAGCATTTGAGCATTTTTCACCAAAATATGTCACTGAGATTTCTTTAACTTTTAAAACAAAAAAAATACAATGCTCAAGGGACAATGTAGATGAGAAATACCGAGTATCATTTCCAAAAAACGAAAGTTGCAGTAAAAATTATTTTTTCAAGTTGTGGTGGCCTTTTGTTTACCTCCTGCGCTGCACTGAGCTGCAGGTGGGGTTTGTGATCTTATCGAGGCAGTGCAGCACATTTAGCATGTTTAACATTTCCCCTCTGAGCCCGTGGCTCTGGTGCTGCTAGCCTGTGAAAGAGCGCGCGTTAGGCCATTACTTTTACTTTCTTTGCTAAATAAGACAAAAACATTTCCAATAAGGTAAGACCGTGGGTTAAAGAACACATCACTTGTCAACAAACCGTAACTTAAAACGAGCTGCTGTCTTCTACTTGAGAGAAAAAGAAAGGCTCTTAAGTGTTATTGCGAGACAAAGACTCGCGTTAAGACTGACGTTTTTACAGTGCAGAACGCTGAAGTGCAGAGGCAGTCTGACTGAGTCAGGGAGGGGGCAGGACCGGTGTGAGGACGTATACACACACGCACACGCACACTCACACGCATGCGCACACATACACACGCACGAGCACACACACGCACGAGCACACACACACACACACACACACACACGCACGAGCACACACACACACACACACACGCACGAGCACGCACACACACACACACACACACACACACACACACAGAGGACAGCTGCCTGCCTTACGGCCTGGCTCAGGCCCAAACGTCACCACAGTGTGACTGCAGGGTACATTCCGCAGGTTAAAAACGTGTTGAGCGGAGGTGCTCCGGGGTGCCTCTCCCCGGTCACGACGCTCCTGGGTGACTCCCCGGTCATGACGCTCCCCGGTCACGACGCTCCTGGGTGACTCCCTGGTCGTGACGCTCCTGGGTGAGTCCCCCCGGTCGTGACGTGGGGCTGAGGTGCTCCTGGATGACTTGGGTCTCACATTAGTGTCATCTATAAATCAGTTTTGATAATTGAATAATCATGTAATTTCGATTTGCGGGTAGTACCTCTTGTGGTTGACGTAGGCACCTGAGGCAGCGGGTTTCAGTGGAAAGGGGGCGGTGGATTGGCTGTGCACCTTTGAGGCGACGCCTCTGGGGTGGCTGCTGTGATGTGGGCGTTCCTCACAGAGGCCATGTTGTGATTGGGCGTTCCTCACAGGGGCGTGGCTGTGATTGGGCGTTCCTCACAGGGGCGAGGCTGTGATTGGGCGTTCCTCACAGAGGCCAGGCTGTGATTGGGCGTTCCTCACAGAGGCCAGGCTGTGATCGGCCGTTCCTCACAGGGGCCAGGTTCTCATTGGCTGTGGGGCTGTGAGACGTGTGCCGTTTCCTCGCCTTCATTTTGCAAATCCACAAACGGCCGCGTCTCTCACCGAGGATGCCAACGCCATTTAATCCGCCCGCGAGGACGTGGGCACGGGGCGTTCCCTGCGAGGGCCGGGGTGTCGCCTGGCTTCTGCTCCGCTCCGACGATCGCTCCCTCGTCTCTGGTGCCTGGATCAGCTTCTCACTGGTTGTCCGGGTCTCCGGTGTTCCACTTGGATTCGGCACCACCGCTCTCCGGCGTGGCCCAGACCGCTGAATTGTCATTCGGTAAAGAACCCGGGCGTCTTCGCCTGGGACACAGGATTACCGCGGTGCCTCTGCTGAGGAGTAGGCCTCCCTTTCGCCTTTAATTGGATTGTGAGAACACAGAAAGGCCGTATCGGTGACTAGTTAGAAGTGTGCGTGCAATAGCCGTAAGCTTCAGCGGTGGGAAAAAGTCAAGTCCGTTCATTTTTTTGTGAATGTTTGCGGACAGGCGCTGGCATGAGGAATCTGTTCTAAAAGGGTGTGAGTTTGTAAGGAGGAGCACTACATTACATTACATTGTTGGCATTTGGCAGACGCTCTTATCCAGAGCGACGTACAGTTGATTAGACTAAGCGGGAGACAATCCTCCCCTGGAGCAATGCCCAACGGCTGTGCGGATCTACACCGGGGATCGAACCACCGACCTTACGTGTCCCAGTCATGCACCTTAACCACTACCCTACAGGTCGCCCCTGCACTAGCATCTGCTTCCACGCCATAGTTGAGCGCATTTTCCGCGTGCTTGGACACGTGGGGCAGGGGATTTGAATATTGCAGCGTTTGACCTCAGTGTCCAGTTTTTTTTTTTGTTTTTGTTTTTGTTTTTTTCTCTCAGGTCAGGTAGAGTAGAGGCAAAACCAGACGCCAAGAACAGGCGTATTTGACCCACTGTGGCCGACGGGGGTCAGAAGCCGTGTTCCATAGCAACCTGACCCGAGCCTACAGTCCCGCTTATGTCATTGGCTGGCCCAAACTCCTCCCTCTGTCAGCGCTGTGATGTCACCGTTGTGTTGGCATCCGTTCGCGTGTGCTTGACTCCACAGCCCGTTTCGCAACTTATTCGATGTAAACAGATTTTTTTTAGCTGTACTACCTGTGTAAACTTGGCAAGAAAGGCGGAAAATCCTGGGGCGAGAGAGAGAGCGAGAGAATCACGAGTTAAAGGTCCTTTGTTAATGTTTGGGCTGAGCGGTGGGATGGGAGCCAAATGGGCCGAGCCCGCGTTGCCTGTGAGGCGGCCGGGCTGAGAGAGGCCCGGATCACTGCTGGAATGAGACCGGCGTGTTGGCCACATCAGAACAGAACCACGCAACCCGCCGGGTTCCTCACTTCACGGACGTTAGCGTTGGCTTTCGGTCCAGACCTGTCAGACGGCCGTGATGTTGGGCCCCTCTTTAACCGTGCCCGGTGTAACCTGTCGGTCGTCATGCCGACCTCCGCTTGCCCTGCAGGTGTGACGCAGCGGAGAGGCCCGTGTCGCCCGGCGCTTCCTGGTCTCGTAGCGCTCCCGGCCGAGTATCCGGTCTTTCCTGTCCGGCCCGATCCGGGGCGCGCTTGCGCAACCCTGCGCCGGAGTCGGGCCGCGCCTCGGCGGTCCGATTGGGTCGCCCGATCCCTCCTTCATTTCCCGTGTCGCTGGTGTCCTGAGGGTGGCGGTCACGGGCCGGGGCGACTGGGACACTCCCTGGTGGATTGTCTTCTGTTTCGCTGATGCGTTGCTATTCCTGTCAGTCAGGTGACACTGCAGGCTGTTGGTGCAGTAAATTAACCGTTTCCTCCATCTTAAAGTAAACAACCGCACGATTTCTGGGCAGTGTGACAGGGGCCCTCATGTAATGTCAGCTTTACTACGTTCAGTGCCATTTTTATCAACTGACTCTTGGATGTATCTATTTTGCACTTTAGTTCTCGCTAAAGTGCAAGTAAGTGAATTGTGATTCAACATTTTTGTATTTTGTAGCTATCCTGTGTCATTTTAGCTTGTGCTTTAAGTTTACAATTGTTGCATTGGCTCACTCAGCTAAGTGTTTTATCTGCGCTATTGTATCTTTTGTTTCAGAAATTATCCAAGCATTAAAGGAGGTCATTTCTGAGGCCTCTAACACCAGGGTGAGAGCAGGGAAAAATACGTCAATTGTTATTATCTTTCAC
>NC_083770.1:45933461-45978461 GCF_963514075.1 Conger conger | reverse complement strand
CGGCCTTCGCAGCAATGGAGGCTCTCGTTTTAACCCCGGTTGTGTGTAGTGTCTTATATAAACCGCCGTCAAAGTGATCTTACCTGTTATTCATGAGGTGTGGGAGGTGCGGGAGACTTTCTCATCCTGTTTCAGTCAGGAGGAGTTTGTTCCCATTGTTGTTTGGGCTGACCTTTGACCCCTTAGATAAGCCCTTTGGTTTCATTCCTGGCTGCTGCCCTCCAGCGCTGTGGGAGCAGGCCGCGATTGTGAAATGGCACATTGCAGATAGGTGAGCGTGCCAGTGACCAGGAAGTACTGGCTCATGTTCGTGCGACTGCTGGGTCATCTCCACCTCTCTGGCCGCCTCAGGCGGGTCTCTGTTACAGCCGGAGCCCAGGATACAGTTTCAGCAATAAGTGTGTAAATCTTTCCTTTTAAGAGTCTGTGTGTGTGTGTGTGTGTGTGTGTGTGTGTGTGTGTACGCGCAAGTGTGTGAAAGGTGAGTGAAAGTGGCCCGTGCACACACACACACACACACACACACACACACACACACACACACACGCTCATGCACAGACACGCGGAAGTCCTGAATGGCGCTGGTGAAAACACCCGGGCCCTGCGTTTATGCAGGGAGTGTGAAGTCGTGTGTTGTCTGACACCGTAGTGATGTTCTGGAATGTGCCGTGGAGGGGACCGCCCCTCAGTAATCCCGCCGGCTCCGCCCCCCTCCTGCTTGCGCGTGGGGGGTTGTCACAGGGGGGTGGGGGGGAGGGGAGGGGCCCTGGCCAGTCACGTGACCCTGTAGGCTCTGTCCATTTGGGCTTTTTGAACGGCGGTGGCAGGGAGCAGCAGCTCTGTGTGGAACTTTCTGCCTGACTGTGCAGCTCTGAGTGCTGGGGTCCGCTGGGCCAGGGCTTCCAGGCCTGCAGGATGAGGCTTGTGTCCGTGGGAACGCTGAACCGTTGACGAAGGTAAGCCGGCGGTCCTCCGTCCTGCACCTGCGTTTCCTGTTCGTTTCGCGTGAGTTCCGCGCGCGTTTCTGCGCTCCAGGCGCTCCGGTGTGTCTTGCGTGACGCGGGGGCCGTGGTGCTTCCTCATAGCTGAAGGAACGACAACTTGGTGGCGGAACGGGGATGTCTGAGAAGTGCCCCACTGCTCTGACCCAGCGGAGGTCCTGGAGAGGGGCTGACGTTGCTGTGGTCTGGAGGGGGGGGGGGGGGGGAGCTGAGTACGATGGGCCCCTGATGGCCGTGTCCTGGGCAGGCTGACAGTGCGGGGGAGGTGGCCTGGACAATGAGACTAATTTGGCTGAGGTGACTCCGTTTGTTTTGTAGGTGCGGCCACCATTAAGACCCTCTACGGAGAGACGTTCTCCAGTGAGCATCCCTCTGTCAAATATGTACCTTTGGAACCGTATGTTCCAGTTACGTTTGCGTTGCTGTCCCCGAAAGACTTCATTAAACCCGCTGGGTGCCGTCCGTACGGCTGGCTGGTTTAAACTGTGAGGTGAAAATGCTCACAGAATGTTTGCCAAGCCATTCAACTAGAAGGCCAACCCCCCCCTTCTGAACTGAAGAGGCTCCAAACCTCATTTAGTGCTGGGGGAGAGGAGGGAGGGAGGGGGGTATAAAAGCCATATCACCGCTGTACTGACTGAAGTGTCCCAGTTTGAACTTTTATCTGCAGTCCCACCGAATCAGGAGCCGGAGCGAGTGAGAGGGAGGGGGAGAGACAGTGTGATGGATTATGGATGAGGAGAGAAGCAAAGGGGTATAAAAATATATTTAAAAATCAAAATCAAAAGGGACCGGGGGCGGGATAGAGGGGGAGAGCTCTGTGGGACGGGGGTGGGAGGGGCGGAACGGCAGGCGGGAGAGACTGGATGTAATGAGGAAGAGAAGGGACTTACTTCCAGGCAGGAACAGTCTGTGCTGTGAGGTGTTGCTCTCGGGGGAGGTGTGGAGCTGAGGCTGAGGGTGAGGGGGGGGGGGCGGTATGGCTGCTACAGCACAGCACAGTTCAGTGTGGTAATGACGCTTGGTGGTTGTGATGGGAGCTGACTGATCCCCTGCGTGGGGGTCTGTGTGGCGTTTGGGGAGGGTTGGTTGGTCACTTGTTTTGTCCCTGCCCCACGAGTGGCCCATGTGTATGATCAGTGTTACATGCTGTTGGCCTCTTTGTATGATCAGTGTTACATGCTAGTGGCCTCTTTGTATGATCAGTGTTGCACGCTAGTGGCTTGTGTACGAGGATCAGTGTTGCATGCTAGTGGCCTGTGTACTAGGTTCAGCGTTATGCTAGTGGCCTGTGTAGGAGGATCAGTGTTATGCTAGTGGCCTGTGTACTAGGTTCAGCGTTATGCTAGTGGCCTGTGTAGGAGGATCAGCGTTATGCTAGTGGCCTGTGTACTAGGATCAGTGTTACGCTTGTGGCCTGTGTACTAGGATCAGTGTTACGCTAGTGGCCTGTGTACTAGGATCAGTGTTACACTTGTGGCCTGTGTACTAGGATCAGCGTTACGCTAGTGGCCTGTGTACTAGGATCAACGTTACGCTAGTGGCCTGTGTACTAGGATCAGCATTACGCTAGTGGCCTGTGTGTACTAGGATCTGTCACACGCTAGTGGCCTGTGTAGGAGGATCAGTGTCACGCTAGTGGCCTGTGTACTAGGATCAGCGTTACGCTAGTGGCCTGTGTACTAGGATCACCGTTACGCTAGTGGCCTGTGTACTAGGATCACCGTTACGCTAGTGGCCTGTGTACTAGGATCACCGTTACGCTAGTGGCCTGTGTACTAGGATCACCGTTACGCTAGTGGCCTGTGTACTAGGATCCGCGTTACGCTAGTGGCCTGTGTACTAGGATCACCGTTACGCTAGTGGCCTGTGTACTAGGATCAGCGTTACGCTAGTGGCCTGTGTACTAGGATCAACGTTACGCTAGTGGCCTGTGTACTAGGATCACCAGCGTATTGGCCGTTGATATGTGCTGCATGCGCTCTATCTCCTTCGGTCCAGCCGTTAGTGGAGTTGTGTATTGGGCTGCATCGCGTCGTTACAACCGGGTGTGTGAGGCTGTGTTTGTAAGGTTCTGAGGGTCGGTGTGTGCGCGTGTGCGTGTGCGTGTGCGTGTGCGTGTGCGTGTGCGCGTGAATGTGCAGGGCACCAATGTTTGTGTGAGGATCGTCTGCAGTCAAGTGGGCTGACTTCTCCCCCTCCCCGTGCTCGCTCCCTCTCTCTCTCTGTCTCCCCCTCCTTTTGCTCCCTCTCTCCCCCTCCCCTTGCTCGCTCCCTCTCTCTGTCTCCCCCTCCTTTTGCTCCCTCTCTCCCCCTCCCCTTGCTCGCTCCCTCTCTCTCTGTCTCCCCCTCCTTTTGCTCCCTCTCTCCCCCTCCCCTTGCTCGCTCCCTCTCTCTCTGTCTCCCCCTCCTTTTGCTCCCTCTCTCCCCCTCCCCTTGCGCTCTCTCTCTCTCCCTCCCTGTCTCTCTCTCAGCCCACACTCTGCCTGCAGGTTTGTCGCCTCACACTTATTATCCTTGTGGGTGTCCTTCTCATTCTTACACTGTGCTAACGCACACACACACGCACGCACGCACGCACTTACGCACACACACACACACGCATACGCACACGCACACGCACTTACGCACACACACGCACGCACGCACGCACGCACGCACGCACGCACGCACGCACGCACACACACCATCCCTTTTCAAGCTGCAGGCTGTCTGACCTAAATCTTGAGAGAGTGAGAGTGAGAGAGAGAGTGACAGGGGGATGGAAAGGAGGGGTGGTGGGTGAAAGGCAGTAATAAATCGGCGTGTCAGTTAATGGCGTTTATCCGTGCGATGTGGCAGGGGGCGGGTCAGTACATGGATCCGGAGCGGAGCCGCACAAAAGAACCCGGAGGACCCGCTCTCTCTCAGAACAGAACCCGGCACGTCACTCCACCATCCCTCTGCCAGCCGCCGCCAACGTCAGCCGGAGCCCCGCGGCTTCGGTCTCCCTCACGCCGTTCGCTTTCCTCTCCTTTCTTCTCCTTTTTTTTCCCTCCCTTTTTGTAATCCGCCGCGCGCTATTTTTAGCGCTAAGCTCCTCTGGCGTGCGAGGAGTCGGAGCTCGGCGGCAGCGAGGGTCCGCATGGGCGTCTAAAAGCACAGGCGCTCCGCTGGACCGCGATGCTGCAGTGGAGAGGGGGGGCTCAGCCTCCCCACACGCCCCCCCCTCCCGCCCCCACCCCACCTGGGTCCTCTGCCGCGTGCGTCAGTCTGTCCGGGCGAATACCTCCCCGCTCCCCCGGCAGAACAACGCGTCAGAAACACCCAACCACTGAAAACCGAGCGGAGATGGGGGGGGGGGGGGAGGTTGTCTGGCCGGACTGTGATGTCACACCTTCCAGTGCAGGCACCTGGCTGCTGCAGTTAGCGCTGTGATGCCCCTCACTGTTCCGTCAACTGCCGTTTAGAGTTTCTGCTAGCGCGTGCGCTAATCTCTGGGCAGGGCTGCGCTTGCACACCTATGGGTTTATTAGCTTCATGCTGCTAACCATGTCGCTGCCCGTGGCCTACGTCCTCTCTGCCCTCTTCTAGCTGCGTTGTCACTTCCTGTTCCATTACCTGCCGCGTAGAGTTTCTGCTAGCGAGTGCGCTAATCCCCGGGAAGGGCTACACTATACACACACTCACACACACACACACACACACACACACACGTGCGTTTATTAGCTCTGTGCGGCTAACGCTATTGCCGCCTGTGGCCTAGGCTGGCTGAGTCCTCTCCGCCCTCTTCCAGCAGAGTGATTGCTCTCTTTCTTAATTCGTCCGTTTGCAGGCCGGTATGGCTGGGCACATCTGAGACCGGGCTAAATCAAATCCGTGAAGCTCATTTCCCATTTCGGGGCGGCTCTGGTTCCATGAGAATTTCACGTGCTTTGATCTCCGGTCTTAAATGCGTACGGCTCGCGTTTGTGCGTTTTTCCTGCGCTGGGCGTTTTATTTTCCTCCCTGATCCAGTTTACTCTGTCCGGTCCTTTGACGAGCAGTTTGTTCCAATGTCTGCTGTTACACAAACTGCTAGTTTCCATTCTCTCGTGTTTTTTATTCCCAGTATCGGCAGGTCTCTGACCTCACATTCTCATCCCCCTGCTTCTCTTCAGCGGGGTAAGGGTTGCTTTTGATCCTTCCTCCAGGAATTTGACTTTGGGTGGAAATTCAGCTCAAAATTTTCCACGCAATCTCACGTTCTGTTCTTTCTGTGTCTGTTTATGTTTACCAGCGCAACTGAGGTTTGGTCTCATTGCGAAACACTTTGTATCCTGCATCTAACCCGCCAGACCACACAAAAACAGAATGTGCTTCTTCAGTGCTGCCAGGACTTATTGCCAGACAATTAAGCAATGCTGCTTCAACCATTTGTCAAAACAGGCTAAATGAATTGAAAGATTCTTGTAGGTAAGTTTTTTTTTTTTGTGTTAAAACGTTGTAAATCCCTTCATATCATTGAAAAAGGCTCACTGACATGTTGACTCACCCTCTGCCTGTTTATAGTCCTTAAATTCGGGTTTCAATATATACAGTTGACGGCCCGACACTGTACCAAAACATTGTATAGCTGTACAATAATTCAAGCTCATTGGTTGAAAATTGGCTCGAATTGCCACAGCCAATGGCGTTTCAACGTCAGCATGTTCACAGAGAAGGGCGAGGGTTAAACAGTGTTGTGGTTTGAAGGTATTTGTTGCTGCTATTCCTCTCTTGACCGTTAGAAGTCTGTGTGAGAGATGTGGTGGTGGGGGAGGGGAGCGTTGGTGAAACTGGTCCCTGATGTGTCCCTGACTGCAGTACTTGCATTGAGGGAGTGGTGCCTCTCAGAAGGTAAACAGTGGGCCGCAGGCTCAATAAAGGCCCTTGTTTGTATCTTATACAGCTTCTTGTGCTGAGGACGAGGTGTATTAACCCCGATAATAAGATGTCAGATGAAGTCTAATGCTCGCTGCCTGGTCCAAACAGGCTTTCCCTTTTCACGGCAAGGCTATTTTTTCTATCTTTTTCTTGACCTTTGGCCGCTCTCAGAGTAAAAGGGGCGCTTTTAATCTTCTGCCTCTTCAGATGAATGAGCTTGGCGCTTCCCAGAACTCTCGACGGCCGGATGCGTTTCTCATGAGCACGTTTCGAGGCGGGCAGATGGCGGGACTGCTCTTTTCTGAACTAAGGACCCCTGTGGTTGTCCGCTCCTGCCCGAGAGGGCAGCAGTGCTCTGTATTCCTCCGTGCGCGTCGTGTTCTCGTTCTGCTCCAGGCCCTTCCGGGTGTGACCGTGCGCTGCACCGCCCACAGATCTCAGTGTGTTACTGGAGGATAGCTGGGGAGTCTGCCGCTCTCCTGAAAAACGCTGTGCCCCCCCCCCCCCCCAGTGCTGTCTCAGAGCTCAGAGGGGGGGAACGCTGTCGGTGTGCGAGAGTGAATCAAATCAAAACCCAGTGACCTTAGGCGGTGGAGTTTGGCCTTTGTTTTGATGCAAAGAGCTGTGTGAGTGTCGCGGAAGTGTGGTAACTTCTCAAGACCACAAGGTCCCCTGCTTTCAGCCTTCAGACTGCTCTCTGCAGCCTTGAGTCTCCACCCCCGTCAGTACATATTAATCTGTGCGTAGGGGCGATATCTGAAGAAAATGTTCACTGTGCAGGTCCTCCTGGTGAACGGGGCCTGCTCTGCAGACTCGCGCTGATGACGCACAACACCGACTGCGTCAGGAGAGCGGGATTTCTGCGGCGTTGGGGAAGCGGTTCCGCCTCGGGCATTAGAGAATCGCAGATGTACAGTGTTCCATTAAACCACGTTGTTAAGCGGACGATTGCGCTGATTTGTTTGCCGGTTTCCCGATGTTAAATATCCGCTCTCGTAACACTGATCTCTGTCTCTCGCTTTTCAGGCTGCCTGTTGGGTTGAGGAGTTTTGGGGCTCCGTGCTGACCCCAACGCCCCTCCGATGAACCCCATCAACTCCATGAAACCTGCCCTGCCTCCAACGCCACACAGGTCAGTGCGTACCTCCCGCCCCGCTGTGTGGTTCATCCCTCATAGGCTGACCAATCGCATCCACAGAACATGGCGTTGGCCAATCACGGCCCTCCTCTGCTTTCAGCGGCCTGCGATTTGGTTTAGAAAATTTCTCTCTACAATTGCTCTTTCATGTACTTGGAAAGTGCTTGTTTCCTGGAGGAAGGCTTTATTTTGGAATTGGCGAGACTTTTAACTTTCAAATTCAGTTTCAATTATGACAATAGAAAGTTAGGTGCGTAGAACACAAGGCAGGAGAGAGGTAAGGTTGTGAAAGTAGCAGTTGGAAATGCTAAGAATTAAACGAAACGACAGGAGGGCACTGCAGTTTTGTTTCTTTGCACACGGAGGCCTTAGATTAACCCAAGCAGGCGCTGAGTGGATTCTGATTGGCTGGCCAGCGGTTTGTGTCCCCACATACCCTTCGATCGGACGTTTGAGGGCCTGGCTCATGATTGGCAGTTTCCTGTTTGCTGAGGGGCCCGGAAATCCGGGGAGGAACTGGAGAGAAACCACAGGCCCTGCTGTTTCCTGTCTGGGGCTGGGACCTGCAGTGTGGCAGAGCTGGCCTTCCACGCTCTGGCCTGCCCTGAGCCCTGCCCTGCTGGCCTGGCTGACCATAGACTGAGTGCAGTACGGATGTCACAAGGAACGATATTGGATCGTTCGGATAATGTACCGGTTCTAGTTTTCGGCAGTGTCTGTAAAACTGCTTTTCCGGTGGTATGGAGTTGTGTGTTGAGAATTGCGGGATTTCGCTGGTGTTCGTATGGACTATGAAACCCCTGGTCTCATGCCATCCCTGCCGTGTGCTAGCCGCTGCGTGTGCCCTGGTTTGCTGAAGGAAGTGTTAGGCGATGAAGATTTGGTGTTGGGCTCGAGGAGTGAGAGGAGTGAGAGGAGTGAGAGGAGTGAGAGGAGTGAGAGGAGTGAGAGGAGTGTGAGGGTGTCCAGCCTTTATCCCAGTGTAGCGCTGCTGAAGGCTTTGGGATGGACAGCAGTGCCATGTAGCTGTGTCTGACGTGATCTTCATCAGCACTGTAGCCAACACCTCCCTGTGTGTCCATGACGATGGATCATCAGCAGAATGAGAGAAATATTGTCACACCAGTTCTGCATGTTTTATACTTTTGCCCGGTTAGGTTTACCCATCCATATTAATATTGTGATCTTTACAATCACTAAGTGTTTTATTTAAATAATTGCATGCCGTATTTGGCCTATTATGTTGTGAGACCACAGTTTAGACCATATTCCAAGGCCACACGTGTGTTAGATATCCAGTGCTGCCTCCTGTGTAGTGAGTGTTGGATGAAGGTGTCACAAGCCGTTTCATTGAATTTCGCGGTCCACACACGGTCATTGTTTTGGGGGCAGCTTTGTGGTCTAAGGAGTGTGATGTAGATAATGACCGCTCTCCTCCCCCCACTGGGGCTTAGTTCAGCGGTCGCTTGCGGTCCTGCAGAGGCCATTGTTCTCATAACGGACTCTGCCATGTCAGGCCGTTCGCAAGCTGTGAGCATCAAGGCTACTTATGGGAAGCAAAGGGGCTAGCTGGAGCGGTCCTGTTTAATCCAGAATAAGACTCACACACACACACACACACACACACACACACACACACATCCACGCACACACACACACACACACATCCACACACACACACTCACACATATGCACACACTCACACACGCACACACATGCGCACACATGCACACACACACACATGAACGCAGCACACACACACACACACACACACACACACATCCACGCACACACACACACACACACACACACACACACACACACTCACACATATGCACACACACACACACACACACACACACATATGCACACACGCACGCATGCTTATGGCCCATGGACATATACGCACACACACACACACACACACACACACACACACTCACACTCCACTTCTCTCTCAGCGCATGTGCATACGCCACACAGACGCACACGCACATGCATTCATATCACACACTTGGACACACGCGCACATTTGTCTCGCACGCGCACTCACACTCCGGTTCTCCCTTGGCAATACTGCTCTTACCCGTATCTAAGTAACGGCAGTGTCTCCATGGAAACATTTTGCAGAGTACTCTGAGCATGTGACAAACATAAGTCAAATTTACACATGCGCGTGCACACACGCACTCTCATACACACACACACACACACACACACACACACACTCGCCTGCACACAAACGCACATGCCTTCACATGCTGTTGTGATCACAGACATGCACATATGGTGTTGTCCAAAACCCTGTGCGTTTTATAATGCACAAGCTTTTATTAAGACACAAGCGCACATGCGGTCACAATCTCCCAGGGCGCACTCTTAAGACAAAAAAACCTGAAAATCATAATCACTCGTGAAGGATTTAGAAAATCCTCTTCGTGTGGCTCACATGCATAGAGACCGGCCTCAGCCGGGCAGAGATGGGAACCATTATATCCAGTGCTAATCCCGGCGTGTGCATGAAACGGTCAGTTTTTAAAGGGGCAGGCTCCGTATTGGCCGGCTGTGGAGGATGGGCATCCCCTTATAGCCGGGTTTCTCTCCACATTTCTTCCCACCAGGGAGTGTTTTCTCGCCACTGTTTGTGGGTTGTTCTCCACACTAGGGAGTTGTTTACCTCTCATGCTATTTGGTGGCTTAGGGCTGGTATTTTTTTTTTTCTTCCCTTCTGTAATTCTGTAAAAAGCGTCTTTTGTGAAAAGCGCTATAGAAATAAAACCGAATTGAATTCACTTCCTCTCCCCCGTCTCTTCCCCTCCGCAGTGACGGCTCCTACCCGTATGACCCTGTCTCCTGGCAGCAAGGCACCAATCAGCCTGCAGGCTCCCTCTCCGTGGTAACCACAGTGTGGGGGGTGACCAATCCTTCGCCCAGCCAGGTAAGGCTCACCGGAAACCGATGACTTCATCACGGATCAAATGCTCTGCAGCTAAAAATAGCCTCCGCTGTGAATTAGCGTTTCTCACACCAAGCGCTTTGCATGGGGCCGTCCCTCTTTAACCGTTCTCTGGTTACCGCAGAACTGAATTAAGTCGGCTTCCGTGAAAAATATATCGGGTTGTCTGTATTATTTTAAGTTAACCGTGCATCTTGACAATAATGTGATTCCAATATTAGTATGCTAGGTCACTCCCGATATTCAAGGCATCTTATTCTCAGGACATTTGCGAGTACCCACTCGAAAAATGGGTCCGCCTGCTGAATTATTATTGACAGAAAAAACAACATGATGGCGAGTTAAAACCCGCTGACCCCCGTTGACTGAAAGGACTGTTCCGGAAACGGTGTTACCCACACGTTCATTCATCAAAGGAGGCGCCGCGCGTCTCCTCTTCCGCCCCGATGGTGTGTCTGTTCAGAGCTTCGTCTGCGTCGGGAGATGAGTGTGCGTGAAAGTCTGCTGTTTAGCGGTGACGGCCTTCTCTTTTATTTCAGTCACTGAGGCCGTTTGTCTGAAGTCTTTAAAGTCTATCACGGCGGATAAACGCTAAATGCAGCCTTTTCTAAACGAAGCCAAACTGTCGCGTTGTGCGTTAAAGCTTTCTGTGCCTAATTTGTAAGTGTATCTTTTCAGTGGGGGGGGGGGGGGGGGGGGGTGGTTGATGAAAATGGCCCTTGTGTATATCTGAAGGTAACCTGTACAGATTGCTATTGATTCCTGGCAGTCTAAGGAGTTATTTGGGCATTACGCTATGCTTCTGTTGAATGAAAACAGTAACTCTTTTCTGTATACGTTTTCTTAGACGCTGTTGTATGGTGTAACGGGTTCGTGAATTGGCAGTTTGCTGTGATTTGACTTGATTTGGCGTGTGATTTACACGCATCATTATCCAGTCCTGGTCACACACGGTTAGGAGTGTGTGAGTTTAAAGTCATTTGTGCGTGGTGAGCCCACAGCTCATGGTGTCAGTTTGAGCTCTGGGCAGAATGGGAGTGAGTTCTGATCTCTAGTGTACAGGAACACTGTAAGAGCTGTCTGAGTCATCCGATTGGCCCCTGTGAACAAATGACGCTGTTGGCGGAAGAAGATGAGTTTAATCTGTCAAAGCAGGAAATGGCAATGGGGTGAATTAATCCCTGGGAAACGGAGGATTTGTAATGATGCAATCAGCGGGGAAATGAGCTGGCGGAATAAGTAGACAATAACGGAGACTTTGGGGTTGCGCTGTGTGTCTGTACCGGAACGGCATGTTTAAATGAGGTCTGATGACGAGCGTCTTTCACAAAGTTTGGCCTTTTCTGAGAATCCATGATTGTGGTTATTTTTGGAGAACCTGCTTTGCAAACTCATTTACATTTTAGCCATTACTGGGCGCTAACTGGGCGCTAACTGGGCGCTAACTGGGCGCTAACTGGGCGCTAACTGGGCGCTAACTGGGCGCTAACTCTCTCGTAGCTGAGGGTTCAGGCCTGTGTTATAAATGGTCTCTGTGACTTTCCTATGAAAGATGTTGTACAGATAAAATTCATTTGAATGGTGTGGTACATTTGGTACCCCGTGGATCTTCCTGAGATGTGTGCTCCCTGTGCCTCACTCCTCTCTCTCCCCTGCAGGTTTTGGGCGCGCCCATGGGCCCTGGTGGAAACTCTGCTGGAAGTCACATGATGCCCGGTAGCAGCCCCGGTATGAACTCTGCGCAGTTCCTGGGCCAGCAGGGCTACCCCGAGCCCAACAAGGGCTACATGCAGCAGGGCCTGTACGGGCGCCAGGGCGGGGGCTACCCCGCGGGGCCTGGCTACGGGGGCAGGTGGGTGTGCCGCTGTCTCTGCACGGGGGGGTGGGGACAGAACAGGGTCAAATGCACCGTGGCGAAGCTTAAAGGTACAATAGGTAACGGTCCAGATGGGAATAGGAGCGAAAAACACCTTCAAACCACAACACTGTTTATCTCTCCTAAACGCGCTGACGTTGAAACGCCATTGGCTGTGGCAATTGGAACCAATTTTTAGCCAGTGAGCTTGAATTATCGTACAGTTATACAATGTTTTGGTACAGAGTGTCAGGCCGTCAACTGTATATTTTGAAACCCGAATTTAAGGACTATAAACAGGCAGAGGGTGAGTCAACATGTCAGTGAGCCTTTTTCAATGATAGGAAAGGATTTCAACAAGGATTGCAATTGTCTTGCAACAATTGTTTAAGACAAAAATCATGCCTATTGTACCTTTAATGATGTTTCAATAATGTTTCATGAATGGACATTGTTATCTAAACTACTGGGAGGCTAATCTGTACAGCTATGTAAATGTATTTGTTCATCATTCCATTCCTTCGTGTTAACGACTACATTCATTTAATGCCAATTCATATTGGAATTAAAAAACGGTTAATGGGTTCGTGAATGGTTAAGCAATTATACATGTGTTCTGTGGTTTGCTAACGTTTAAATATTCATGTAACTAATACATTAACTAATGCAACAATAATTTCCTGCCTAATTTGCTTGTATATCATTAATTCATGTTAACTACGTTAGTTAATGCCAATTCATGTGATCTTATTGTAAAGTGTGACCTATGCCACTATAGCACACGTGTGTGTGTCTGTGTGTGTGTGTGTGTGTGTGTGTGTGTGTGTGTGTGTGTGTGTGTGTGTGTGTGTGTGTGTGTGTGTGTGTGTGTGTGTGTATGTACACTCCAGTCCTGGGTCAAGTCATTATTTCTCACATGTAGTAAATTCTTGCCACTTAGAGAACTTTAAAGGAAACATGTGTTATCTGTTTTCACGCAGTGTTGAGAACACAGCTCCTCTTTGGTCTGATTGTGTTTGGTTAGTGACTGGCTTTGCTGAAAATCCTCAGGGATCAACAGCACACTCTTCATTTTACATTTCACCACCGTCTAAAGGCTCTGAACACACGCTTTGAGCCCGGTCCCCTGTGAGTGTGAGTGTGTGAGTGTGTGAGTGTGTGAGTGTGTGAGTGTGTGAGTGTGTGAGTGTGTGAGAGTGTGAGAGTGTGAGAGTGTGAGAGTGTGAGAGTGTGAGAGTGTGAGAGTGTGAGAGTGTGAGAGTGTGTGTGTGAGTGTGTGTGAGTGTGTGAGTGTGTGAGTGTGTGAGTGTGTGAGTGTGTGAGTGTGTGAGAGTGTGAGAGTGTGAGAGTGTGAGAGTGTGAGAGTGTGAGAGTGTGAGAGTGTGAGAGTGTGAGAGTGTGAGAGGTCCCACTAAACGTTCCCTGGCCGTGTCGCGTGGGGAGGCCAGTGCGCCGTGTCGCGTGGGAGGGCAGACGTCAGAGCCAGCGGGCTGCCGTCACCGCTGGGGGCGGGGGGGTGTGTGTCAGATCCGAGAGGGAGTCCCGCCCCTGCGCGTGACTCACCCCCTCTCCGGCGGGGCCTGCGGGCCTCGTCTGTGACTCACAGCGCTGGAACACGGAGCTTCGCCTCCGTCGCGCTCCACAGAACGGCACTCAGCCCTCTGGCTGCCTCTGAGGCAGCGCCCACAGGATGGGCCTGCGTTAGACAACTGTCACCGTCCTCAACCCTTCCCCAGCCGTGTATGAGCCGGATCCACACCCATCCCCACGGGGCTTTGGGCTTCGGTCGAGAGAGTTGAGAGAACTTTGTAGGGTTTTAATTGGGGATGACAACAAAGGTATAGCAGTCATTTTGATTGGTTGAAAAGGTGCAAGTTCTAGAGTCCTGGGATTTTACGGTAGCTGCTCTTCACTGGCACTGTTGGGACAAAAAAAATTAAAAATAAGAAACAAATGTTTGGTCACACATTAAGGATACAAGAATTGGCAACCC
This sequence comes from Conger conger, assembly GCF_963514075.1. Lineage (NCBI taxonomy): Eukaryota > Metazoa > Chordata > Actinopteri > Anguilliformes > Congridae > Conger > Conger conger. The sequence continues at coordinate 45,964,634 of NC_083770.1, read as the reverse complement.
ACGTAGTTAACTTGAAATAATGATGTACAAATACATGAATTACGCATGAAATTAATGATTCATTAGTTAATGTATTTAACTACTAACTAATGTATGCGTTTCATGAATATATATAAAATTAGCAAATCATAGGATAAACTTGTAATTACAATGAACAAATATATGAACTGTTTCTTTAATTACAATATGAATTGTCATTTAGGAATGTAGTTAACATGAATTAATGATGTTCAAACACATTAACAAAGCTGTATACATTAACTTATCATTACATTACATTACATTATTGGCATTTGGCATCAGTAGTTAGTTAACATCTACATTAGTTCATACCAAATCATTTTACATCATTGTCAAGTGTTTCCCCCTGAAATGGTAACTGTCTGTTCATTTTTAATTTGTACATAAATGGAGAACAACAGAGAAATTGTGGCAGTTTGAACACTGTTGTGGCAGTTTGAGCACTGTTGTGGCAGTTTGAGCACTGTTGTGGCAGTTGGCAGTTTGAACACTGTTGTGGCAGTTGGCAGTTTGAGCACTGTTGTGGCAGTTGGCAGTTTGAACACTGTTGTGGCAGTTTGAGCACTGTTGTGGCAGTTTGAGCACTGTTGTGGCAGTTTGAACACTGTTGTGGCAGTTTGAGCACTGTTGTGGCAGTTGGCAGTTTGAACACTGTTGTGGCAGTTTGAACACTGTTGTGGCAGTTTGAGCACTGTTGTGGCAGTTGGCAGTTTGAGCACTGTTGTGGCAGTTGGCAGTTTGAACACTGTTGTGGCAGTTTGAACACTGTTGTGGCAGTTTGAACACTGTTGTGGCAGTTTGAACACTGTTGTGGCAGTTTGAACACTGTTGTGGCAGTTTGAACACTGTTGTGGCAGTTTGAACACTGTTGTGGCAGTTTGAGCACTGTTGTGGCAGTTGGCAGTTTGAACACTGCTGTCCAGGGCCTGACGCGGTCTTTCTGCCCCCACAGCTACCCTAATAACGGCGGAGGGTCCCTGGGCATGCCCCCCCATGGCGTCCGGCCCCCGACGGACTTCACCCAGGCGGCGGCTGCAGCAGCGGTGGCGGCGGCTGCTGCCACGGCGACTGCCACCGCCACGGCAACGGTTGCCGCAATACAGGAGAAGCAGAACCAGGAGCTGACTTACGGCCAGGTAGGGAGGCGGACCTGCTGTCAGCCAGTCCCCTGTGCTTATGGCCTTCAGTTACAGGGGCTCTTAGGCAGGGTGCTGTGACATGCACGCACACACACACACGCGCACACACACACACGCACACGCACACACGCACACACACACAACATTACCCAACATTACACAGCCTGTAGCCTCGTGGCTAAGGTACATGACTGGGACCCAGAAGGTTGATGATTCAAGCCCCGGTGTAGCCACAATAAGATCCGCACAGCCGTTGGGCCCTTGAGCAAGGCCCTTAACCCTGCATTGCTCCAGGGGAGGATTGTCTCCTGCTTAGTCTAATCAACTGTTGTAACACATTTTTATAATTGTTTTATTAATAGAGGGTAGGCAGCGCACCCTCAATTTGTAATTTGTAACTTATATTCGGTTATAGATGGTATTATTTCTACTTTTCTATTATTATTATTGTTATTTTAGTTGTATTTTGTAAATGAGGGCTCATTCCCGGGGGAATCGGTGAGTGACCGAGGGGTTGGGCTCTGAGTGGGTGTGGCGCCTCCTGTTGGCCAGACGGGGGTATTACGCCACGAGGCTGTGCGCGGCAAAGCCAGCCTGCTGCTGCTTTCAGGAAATGAGGTGTCAGTTACTGCAGGAAATGAAACTTTTTATCTGCCCTAATTTTGAACTCTATTCATATTTTTCATTATAATTTTGTCTCCTACCTGTTGCGGTGATGTGTGGACTCATAAGGTCCTGGACTTTTTGAATTCCTGGTGTTTTTGGCCTCCTCCCGCCTTATTGGCTGTCGCCATGTTTACCCCTTCCGCAGGGCGGAGCCTCCTCCTACGGCAGCCAGTTCATGCCGCAGTCCGGGCCCCGGGGCCCCCCAGGCATGGCCCCCACGGGAATGGTCCCCTCCCGTCCTCCTTCGATGGGCCCCATGTACAGCACCCAGGGCCAGAGGCTGCCCCAGCACCCGGGGTATGCCGGGGGGGGCCACCAGGGGGCCCCCCGGCCGCAGCAGGGGCTGAAGCGCTCGTACAACTCTGAGGTGAGTGTCCGCCCCCGGCGGGGAAACGGTCTGAATCCTCGCTTCTGGTTTTCCTAGGGCTGAAAGGGACTTTGATTGGCTCTCTTTGCCCTGGTTTCTTTTCTCCAACTCTACTTTTCAAAGCCCTTCTCGAATACTGAACTCATCGTTCTTCAGTCCAGTCTTGTGTGTCCACCTCCTTTTTTTTTATTATTGTAACAGATTATCAGTGAAGACATTCAGTTAAAAAGTTTTAAAAGTAAATACAAATATGACCACCCCCCAAAGCCTTCATGAGAACCACATGAAAGATGTTTCAGCTTCAGTGTTTTTCCAGATTTGTAAACATTTATTTAATGTTATTTATTGATCGGTTTCTTCTCTTCTGGAAATGTGCATGTGCAGTGGTGTGCAGTCTGTTTCAGCAGCAGCGCTGTGTCGTGTTTACAGTGACTCAGCAGCTGTTCTGTGCAGAGCGCAGTGTGGAACAGTGCCGAGTGGATTTCACTGCGTTCCAGCAGCAGCTGTGTGTGGAGTTTACCCTAACCCTAACCCTAACCCTCCCTCCTCCCCCCTGTCCCAGGCCTTCCCGGGGCAGCAGTATGGTCCAGGCATGGGCAGTGTGGGGCCGTACCCTGGCCAGCCCATGCAGTACCACGGCCCCGGGCCCCAGAGGTCGGCCCCCTCCCCCTCCTACCCCGGGAGGATGCCCCTGCAGCAGGCCGGCATGGGCCAGTACCCCCCGGGCCCAGGCAGTGCCGGCCAGTACTACAAGGTGGGTCTAAAGCTTTTAAAGCTTTATTTATTTAAGCTTTATTTACCGTCTGTTTTCAGGCCAAAAGCCTAAAATTAATGTCGATCGCTTGGGGAGGAAAATTCATTTCTTTGTTTTTTTGAAAAGTAATTTTTCTGATGTCCGATGGGCCTTGTGACTTGTTCGGGTCTTTGGATCCTTTCTGTATAAAAGTTTGTGGGTTGTTGTGGTGAGTGAGAGGAGCAGCAGGATCTCTGACAGGCTGCGGTTTGCCTGTTCGAACTGTGCGTGGGGGTCAGAAGTACAGAGTTGAGCAATGCTGACGCACATTGTGTGTGTGTGTGTGTGTGTGTGTGTGTGTGTTTCAGGCTGAGCAGTTCAACGGGCAGGCCAACACCCTCAGCGCTCTGACAGCAGGGGGCGCCGGTGGGGGAGGAGGAGGCTACACCACCTTCAACCAGGCGGCAGTCAACGGGGTGGGTCTCTCATAGTGGTTCTGTTTGTGTCTGTGCTTCTGTCTGCCTGTGTGCATCTGTGTTTGTGCGTATCTGTTTGCGTGTATGCTTGTCTGTGCGTGTGTGTTTCTGGGTTTGTGTGTATGTTTCTGTCTACGCGTGTGTGTTTCTGACTGTTTTGTGTGTGTGTGTTTTGTGTGTGTGTGTGTGTGTGTGTGTGTGTGTGTGTGTGTGTGTGTGTTTCTGACTGTGTCTGTCTGTCTCTGTCTCTGTCTCTGTCTCTGTCTCTGTCTCTGTGTGTGTGTGTGTGTGTGTGTGTGTGTGTGTGTGTGTGTGTGTTGTTGTGGCCGACTGTAAACCCCTGATTCAATAATGCCTTCACAGCAAATCTTTCGTTTGTGTCTTCGTGATTGTGTCTCGTGCACACCGTTTAGTGTAAGTCCTTAGTCGGAAGCTACAATAGCCTCTGACCTTCCTCATCCTCTTCCTCCTAGCCGGGACGGGCGATGCCGGGGTACCCCAGTTCTCCTCTCCCAGGGAACCCCACGCCGCCCATGACGCCTGGCAGCTCCATGCCCCCGTACATGTCCCCGGGGCACGACGTCAAATCACCATTCCTCCCTGACATCAAGCCAAACATGAGCTCCCTGCCGCCGCCCCCTACAGGTACAATCGTGCCACTGCAACACATGGCGTGTTGACCTGCTGTCATATCATTTACTGTCAGTTTATGGGGTTATCGCATCAGATGAGGTGCGTCGGACTTGGATCTTTGAGCTTTTTGTCTAGCCCAGCCCTGTTCCTGGAGATCTGCGGTCCTTCAGGTTTTCTTTCCAATCCTAACAAAACACACCTCGTTCAACAGCAGTGGATATATTGAGCTGCTAATTAGTGGAATCGGGTGTGCCAGATTAGGGTTAAAAACAGGGGTGGTAGATGTCCTGGAACAGGGTTTGGAACCTGCCGGTCTAGTGAGTGCCCATGGCTGCATTGGACCGGTGCTGGTGTTCATTTCCACACGCATATGCGCTCATCTGAATGTCGTTTCAGCTTCAGGTACAAGCTGTCTGTCTTCAGCTTTGAGCTGTCATTTATAAATCAGTACAGAGAGAAAATATTAAATGGTGATTGTGTTCTGTATATTGGAGAGCACCAAAGCTACTCAAGCAAAGAAACCATGCAAACGGTCCCATGGGAACTGCTTTCGACTCCCTTTCTGTTGGCATCACCTCACTTTATATTACTTTTATCATTTATTCATTATAATTCAAGCAGACTATAGCCTAGAGGCTAAGGTACATGTCTGAGACCCAGAAGGTTGGTGGTTCAAGCCCCAGTGTAGGTATGTTCAGATCCACACAGCTGCTGGGCCCTTGAGCAAGGCCCTGAACCCCACATTGCTCCCTGGGTGCTGCACTGTGGCTGCCCACTGCTCCTGAGTAACTAGGATGGGTCAAATACAGATGACAAATTTCCCCACAGGGTTCAGTGAAGTATATCTTCTAATCAAAGGGTTGAATGTGTCTGTGTTGCTGAAGATATGTGGCGGTATTGTGCTGTTAAATATAAGTCTGTGCCGGAGGTCTGTGAGCTGTGAGAGCGAGAGAGAAGGCTCTGGATTCTGACATCACTGACCCCCTCCCCGCCCCCCTTCGTGAGCAGGTAACCCCAGCGACGACCTGCGTTTGACCTTCCCCGTGCGGGACGGAGTGGTCCTGGAGCCCTTCCGCCTGGAACACAACCTGGCTGTCAGCAACCACGTCTTCCAACTGCGCGACTCCGTGTACAAGACGCTCATGAACAGGTCAGTCCCCGTGGCGGTGGTCGCGGTCAGGGCCAAGTGTGGGGGTTTATTCTGTGCCCCCCTGTGACCTGTCTGTGTCTGTCTCTGGAGGCGGGAACTCTGGGCTTCTTCAAGTCCAGGCTCGTGGTGTTTGATATAGTCTAGTTTTTCTAGTGTTTGTCCTTTTCCTTTTCCCCCTTCTGTAACTCTGTAAAGCACGCTTTGTGACAGTGCTCTGTAAACAGCGCTGTACAAATCACATTGAGTTGAATATTTAAGCATTAGGTACTCCGTAGTGGTAGGAAAATGGCGAGCACTGTGTGGTTGAATAGCCTGTTCTCGTCATCGCGCTGTTGTGGTGTGCGCGTTCAGTGTGCGTGTGCTGTGTGCTGTGTGCGCGTTCAGTGTGCGTGTGCTGTGTGCGCGTGCTGTGCGCGTTCAGTGTGCCTGTACTGTGTGCAGTCTGTGTGTGCAGTGTGTCTGTGTGTGTGTGCTCGCTGTGTGCTGTGTGCATGCAGTGTGCAGTGTGCAGTGTTTCATGCGGTGTCTCTGCCGTGCAGGCCGGACCTGGAGCTGCAGTTTAAGTGCTACCACCACGAGGACCGGCAGATGAACACCAACTGGCCAGCCTCGGTGCAGGTCAGCGTCAACGCCACGCCGCTCACCATCGAGCGCGGCGACAACAAGACCTCCCACAAGCCCCTGTACCTGAAGCAGGTGTGCCAGCCAGGGAGGAACACCATCCAGATCACCGTCACGGCCTGCTGCTGCGTGAGTCCGCCTGTCTGTCCGCCTGTCTGTCTGTCTGTCTGTCCCTCTCACTCTGTCTCACTCTGTCTCAACTGGAATATAATGGCTCCATGTTTGCCAAGTACAGTAATTGATATGCTTGACGTCTGCACCCTATAAGGTGAATGTGACTCATTCACTTGCTGATTCTTGCTCTCGCTCTCTCTTTCGCTCTCGCTCTCGCTCTGTCTGTCTCTCTCCCTCTGTCTCTCTGTCTGTCTCTCTCCCTCTGTCTCTCTCTTCCTCTCTCGCTCTCTTCCTGTCTCTATCTCTCTCTCTCTCTCTCTCAAATTCAAATTCAAATTCAAAGACAAACAGTGTTGCCAAAGCTCCACTTTTACACACATTGCATGTCAGCAGTATCGTGTAATATCCAGTACATTACAGATATCTGTGTTTAAGTCGTGTCCTTGGAATTATAGGGTTCTCTCTGTGTTCGGAGTGGTTTTGAAGCGTATTATTATTCTAAAGGTGTGGAATTTGTGGATGTTAATGTTAATTCCTCCCTGTGTGTGTGTGTGTGTGTGTGTGTGTGTGTGTGTGTGTGTGTGTGTGTGTGTGTGTGTGTGTGTGTGTGTGTGTGTGCAGTCGCACCTGTTCGTGCTGCAGCTGGTGCACCGGCCGTCCGTACGGTCTGTGCTGCAGGGTCTGATGAAGAAGAGGCTCCTCCCGGCCGAACACTGCGTCACCAAGAGTACGTAAACACAGCGCTGGTTTTCTATTTTACTTCACCTGTATTTTAACCAGGGGGGTGTTCACCAAGTAAGATCATCAAGTGAAACTCAGAAACCCTTCCAAACTGGAACGTGGACTGAACTAAAAAAAAACTTCAGTGTTCCAGGTTTTACTCTGAGCTCTTCCAGCTAACTCTAACTCTGTAATGCTGCTTCATGGTCTATCCCCCAGGTAGGTCACTTAAGAACAAATTGTTATTTACAAGCACAGCCTAACAAGAGGCAAACCTCTAAGGGTTGGGGGGGGAGAGAATTGGCAGGTAAAAACAACACAGTATCTACCAACAGTAAGCCATGAGCAGGTAAAGAAGGTATACAAGGTATACCTAACAAGATCTTACCCAGCCAAAGTGTAGCGGAGCCATTTCAGCACTTTCTATTAATATATACTGGATTTATGTTTTACTACTTGGATGGATTTTTTTTTACAACATCTAACAGTCTTTGGTCAGTGCAAATGGCCATTACTGTTTGGTTTGCATCTTTGCTGAACGGGCCGTATTTGAAAACCCAAAACCCTGCGGTGAATGCGTGTTTGTGGCTGGCGTGTGCTGCTGTTCTCCCGTGTGAAGGGTTCAGTCACGCCAGGTGTCCGCTGGGCTCGAGTCGACTGCCCTGCTGTTGATTCCTCAGCTTTAATGAATCACCTTTATTGCCTACATTGTACTGTGAAACGGTTGTAAATGTGAATTGTCACATGTGGAATGATTCATGATCCCGTTGCACGCGACTAGACCTGAGCCGTGTGCGCTCTCCCCAGCTGAAAAACACCCGCGTGTGGTGCTGTATGTTTTAGTCTTCAGGAGGACTGGGGTGTGTGAGAATGAGGTCTGTCTCTCTCCTCAGTAAAGTCAGGTGTGTTAGAGTGACCTGTCTCTCTCCTCAGTAAAGTGTGGTGTGTGAGTGACCTGTCTCTCTCCCCCTCAGTAAAGTGTGGTGTGTGAGTGACCTGTCTCTCTCCTCAGTAAAGTCAGGTGTGAGAATGACCTGTCTCTCTCCCCCTCAGTAAAGTGTGGTGTGTGAGAGTGACCTGTCTCTCTCCTGAGTAAAGTCAGGTGTGTGAGAGTGACCTGTCTCTCTCCCCCTCAGTAAAGTGTGGTGTGTGAGAGTGACCTGTCTCTCTCCCCCTCAGTAAAGTGTGGTGTGTGAGAGTGACCTGTCTCTCTCCTCAGTAAAGTCAGGTGTGAGAATGACCTGTCTCTCTCCCCCTCAGTAAAGTGTGGTGTGTGAGAGTGACCTGTCTCTCTCCTCCCTCAGTAAAGTGTGGTGTGTGAGAATGACCTGTCTCTCTCCTCAGTAAAGTGTGGTGTGAGAGTGACCTGTCTCTCTCCCCCTCAGTAAAGTGTGGTGTGTGAGAGTGACCTGTCTCTCTCCTCCCTCAGTAAAGTGTGGTGTGTGAGAGTGACCTGTCTCTCTCCCCCTCAGTAAAGTGTGGTGTGTGAGAGTGACCTGTCTCTCTCCCCCTCAGTAAAGCGGAACTTCAGCAGTGGCACGATCCCCGGCACCCCGGGGCTGAACGGGGAGGACGGGGTGGAGCAGACGGCCATCAGAGTTTCCCTCAAGTGTCCAATCACCTTCCGCCGCATCCAGCTGCCTGCTCGCGGCCACGACTGCAGACACATACAGGTGAGGACCGTCTCACACACCCACCTAACACTAACACACACACACACTAACACACTCACACACTCACACACACACACACTCACACACTCACACACTCTCTCTCACACACACACACACACACACACACACTCACACACACACATACACACACAAACAAACACACACACACACACACACACACTCACACACCTAACACTCACACACACACACACACACACACACACACACACCTAACACTAACACACACACACACACACACACACACCTAACACTAACACACACACACACACACACACACAGGTCAGGACCGTCACCCACGCTCGCACGCACACACACCTACCTAACACTAACGCACGCACACTCTCTCACACACACACACACGCGCACACACGCGCACACACGCGCGCACACACGCGCACACACGCGCACACACACGCACACACACGCACACACACGCACACATGCACACACATGCACTAACACACTCATTACATTACATTCATGGCATTTCACAGACGCTCTTATCCAGAGCGACGTACAGTTGATTTGACTAAGCAGGAGACAATCCTCCCCTGGAGCAATGCAGGGTTAAGGGCCTTGCTCAAGGGCCCAACGGCTGTGTGGATCTTATTGTGGCTACACCGGGATTAGAACCACCAACCTTGCGGATCCCAGTCATGCACCTTAACCACTATACTGCAGGCCGGCCGACACTCACTAACGCACACGCACTCACTTAACACTAACGCACACACACACACACACACACGCACACACACATACATGTACGCACACACACAGAATGGTGATCTGTCTGCTGATCTTTCAGTCTTCACTGCTGTCCTGCTGGTGCTGGTGCTGCTGCAGAATGTAAAATGACCTGGGCCCACAGAGTCTGTGAAAGAGTTGTGCATCAGTGTGTTCTCTTCCGCATGTCTTCAGCTGTCTCTCTGATTCCCGCAGTGCTTTGACCTGGAGTCCTACCTGCAGCTGAACTGTGAGAGAGGAACATGGCGCTGTCCTGTGTGCAAGTACGTCACTGTAACCCACCGTAACACTTCAGTTAATGCCACGCATCACACTGCTGTAATGCACTTACCTAACGACTGAAGTACGTCTGTACAGCCTTGTTAACGACAATAGTTCATGCCAATTCAATAAAAAAAACTGTTTAGGTATTGGCTAATGGTTAACCAGTTGTCAGTTGATCTCGTAACGAACAAATACGTTCACGAATGAAAATGTGATGTGTGATAATGTATTTGTACAGTGATTGAGTCATGTTAATGTTAATGGCGGTCCGTGTAACCTCATCGTAAAGTGTGAGCGTATTATTTGAGCAGACACCGAGGTTGTCCTGTAGCGTGAGAACAGCCGCTGGCGGTATGCGCGCTGTGGATCTTGGCCTGACTCCGCCTGTGCGTCTGCGTCTTGTTCCCCAGTAAAACCGCTCTTCTGGAGGGCCTGGAAGTGGACCAGTACATGCTCGGAATCCTCGTCTACATCCAGAAGTGAGTTTCACTTCTGCATTCCGCCGTCAGGCTGAATCTGCGGGACCGTCATTTTGGCCTCAACTCACTTTGCCCTTTCATTGCGTTCAACATATTTTCCACAGCCCCATCATATCCTCAACAACATTCCCTATTGTTACTGTTCTTTTGTTAACTTTTAACACTCCTTTCTCTCTCTTTCTCCCAAAAACCCCTCTGTTCCCTCCCTCCCTCCCTCCCTCCCTCTCTCCCTCCCTCCCAGCTCGGAATATGAAGAAATCACGATCGACCCAGTGTGCAGCTGGAAGCCGGTGCCCATAAAACCGGACCTACACATCAAAGAGGAGCCCGACGGGCCGGCGCTGAAGCGCTGCCGCACCCTGAGCCCCAGCCACATGGTCCTGCCCAGCGTCATGGAGATGATCGCGGCGCTGGGCCCGGCCTCCTCGCCCTACTCCTCTGTGCCACCAGGGGGCAGCAGCAGCACGCCGGACTACCCCAGCCAAGGTGAGGACCGGCCCCGTCTTCCCCACTCGCAACGGCCCAGCAAAAATATTCTAAAGAGATCATTAATGCGACTGCAGACTTAATGACCTCCACAATCACCGGTACCCCCTCGCTAAAAGATGCGTGGGGGCAAAAATGGCAGTTTATTTTTATTGCCCTTCATATAACCGGGAAGTCTTATTGAGATCTGGACCTGGCCAAAGTATCAGCCGGCACGGTGTCAATGTAAAATAATAAAATGCATGTAACAATAGAATTTTTTTAATTAAGAAAAAAAATTTTTTTTTTTAAACAAAACATTTTGCATACTGTACTTTCACCACATAAACTTGCATTGAAAATGATTTCATGAAATATGCCGGTGGATCTTTGTTTGTTATGGTGTTTCTCTCGACACTGGGAGTTCCCTCTGAAATGAAATGGCGATTATTGATGAAGTGTCTCTTACCCTGCTGGCTGTGGAGTGACTGCTGTGCTTGCTTGTGTCAGGATCGGGGTACTCGAGCCAACCGGGCTTCTCGGATTTCCCAAACACTCCTGGGACCCCAACTCTCGGGGAGTTCTCCTCTGGACCGCCCCCCCTCTCCTACCAGGCCGATCTCCCCAGTGGGCTCCTCACCCCCGAAAAGCCAGTGGGGCACCCCATGTCTGCACAGGTCTGAGCCCACCCCCCCCCACCCCCCCTTCACGCCCCGCCCGCTCTTACTGAAGTTCCTCTCAGTGTTTCATCTGATTCAGCCCATCAGCTCCATGCCTGCTGTGCTACATTACAGGCATTTAGTGAGACGCCCGTATCCAGAATACGGAATTGTTTTAGGTTAGGTTGTAGGTTACCCTTTACTGAGCTTGTCTGGTGTATCCTATGAGATACTTTCAAAAAGTGCACAGCCCTGCCGTCTGGTCCTCTTGGTCGGCTCAGTTGCGTTGTACCGAGTGAGTCAATCGAGCGCAGAAAAGTGTTTGAATCCGAAACAATTATGTATTGGACCCAGACCTACAGAGCTTTAGCGTTTTCACAAAGTGTCCCGTTTATACAGCGAGATGTCCGCTGAGGCAGTGCAGGTTAAGAGCTTTACTCAAGGGTACAAAGGCAGTGTCCTACCTGGGAACCTGGACCAGTTCCCAAACTATACTGTCATATGTCAGCTGAATACTGGAGCACTGTACGTGGTCCATGTACATCCAAACGACAATTCAGCACCGTAATTGAGAGCATTTTGAATATCTGGGTTTGGTCAGCAAGTTGTGGTGTTTTGAACACACACAGACCTGCTGCCCTTATATTCCAGCGTGCAACCAAAAACGTTATGTTATGATGTTATCCTTCACGTTGCATTTCACACTCCACTCCATGGCAGTTACTCTTCTCATGGAAACGTTCTCAAGCGTGAACCTGCAGAATCACTGGCGAGGTGGACCTTGAGAAAATGGAGTCAGTTTTTTTTTTTTTTTTTTTTTTCTTCCCGTCCTGTGAACCGCCTGCTCTCTCTTCCAATCAGATGTCCCATTCAGGCCGTGTGGACCCTTCCCATAACCCCCTGCAGCAGCAGCAGCAGCAGCAGCAGGGTCTTCAGGGCGGGTCACATCTTGGAGGCCCAGGGCCACCCATGCTCTCCCGCAACCCCGCCCAGAACGCCAGGATACACACAGAAGGTTCCTTTGGGTTAGGAGGACCGGGAGAGGTCCCAGAACCTTCTCTGGATGTGAGTGCCTCCACCTGCCTTTCTGAACGTCTGTCTGTCTGTCTGTCTGTCTCTCTCTCCAAATATTTATTACGCAAGCGTGAAGTTGTTTCTACATGGCCCAGATGGGTAAAGTCTGTCTCTTTCTGCTGCAGTTGCTTCCAGAGCTAACCAACCCAGACGAGCTACTGTCGTACCTGGGCCCCCCTGACCTCCCCAACAACAGCAACGATGACCTGCTCTCACTCTTTGAAAACAACTGAGGCCCCACTGCGCCTCTTATCCATCTCCCATGATCCTCTGCGACACAGTGGCTTCTCTCTCTCCCAGCAGTCTGGTGGGAAAAATCGTTTAAGAAACACCCATCTCGATCTCCCCTTGAGTCTGCGACCAGTAACCAGAAATGTGGGAATACTGGACAGAAAAATTTAAAACGACTTTTGTAAAGAATAAAAATGTTAGGGTTTGTTTGACTCCCTATGAACTATGTCCCCATGTCCCTATGAACTATGTCCCCATGTCAACAGATTTTATTTTTAAAAAGTTGCCTCACAGTTTCCTCCTCGCTACCCCACCCTTCCCTCTCTCTCTCTCTCCCTCCACCTCTCCCTCCCTCTCTCTCTCCCTCCCTCTCTCTCTCTCCCTCCCTCTCTCTCTCCTCCCTCCACCTCTCTCTCTCTCCTCCCCCCACCTCTCCCTCCTTCTCCCCCTCTCCTCCCTCCACCTCCCCTTCCCCCTCTCTCTCCCTCCTAACTTTTTTACCTTTAGGAGATAAATGTACCAGTAGAGGCGTTTTATCTGAATTCCTGTCGTTAATGGGGTATATTGTGTTGGTTGGCTATTAAAACTGCTGAAACATATTCCATTTGAATGATCTCAGTGACGAAGGCAGGCAGGGTCGGTTTTCTGTGAAAAGATCCTCATTCTGAAAAATCATGGAAAAGACACGGAGAGTGGTCAGATTATCCCCACTATCCTTGAAACGTCATGTTCAAAAGTTCATTCTTTTTTTTTCTTCTCTAAACTATTGAAATATTTCCATCTTGCCAGCCAACTCGACAGCTTGATGTAATTTACTATCGAGCCTAGCAATGTCTGTGCTGTACCAAAAGTCATTGAGTGCACTAGTATTGGTCTGGTCGTCACTACCAGGATTACCTGCAAGTGTGTCAAATTTTTAGTCACCCAATTATGTGTGAATTTTACTATTGCAGCAATAAAAAAAAAAAAGAGAATAATTTAGAATCTTACATCAATCCTTAAAAGGAAAATTGCAATTTTGATTTGATTGTGAATTGAATGTGATATGAACTTTCTTTATTGATAATGGCAGGAGAGAAAGCTGGATGTATTGGGAATGGGGGCGGGGAGGGGCACATTGTACACCACCAAGCAGCATCAAGCATTGGACCCCTAAGCTGTTACCACTAGGTTTTCAATGAAGAACCCACTGTAAATTCAGTCAGCACAGATCCCTTTGGTTTGTCCTGAATGTTCACGCGACTGCCACTAAAGCCAGGGCCCACACGCTCACCACTGTCATAAAACCGCAAATTGCTAGAAGGTGCCCAAACAAGATGCTGGCATCTTTCGACAAAGGCTACAGTCAAATGCAATAACACCTGAGCCAAACAATGCAGTGATATAGAGGGGGACAATGGCATAGTTTGGGCGGACTAGTGTCTTGTACTACTCTGCCCTTTTGTGCCACCAGCCTGGCAATGTTTCACTGGGGCACTGTGTGACCTGAACTTTTCCAGGACAGCCGCTTTTTAAAGCTCCTGGCTCTCTGTGACGATTCATATTTAACGTTTTTTCTATCAACTGTATCAAGAGGAGTTGATCAGTGAAAGATGTTTCTAAATGATAAAGTTCTTTGCTGGGCTTCTTCAGAGGCGAAAAACAGTGTAAATGGTGAAATCGTTTTTGACGAAAAACGAAAGTGTGGAGTAGCGCTCTTTTTTTAATATTTTTTTTTCAAAGCAAAGCAGTGTGTAAACAAAACAAGATGGATAAACAAACTCTTTGGACCTTTGGTTGATTTCACATACTGTAAGGCGATGAATGTGAGGTGAACGGACCCACACTGCTCTGCATGGTTTCCCCATGAGGAAGGGTTGAAACAGTCCATAAGTGTAATTATACCAGTGCGTTTTTTTCCCCTGGGCGTAGCCTCCCTCTCGACAGCGGAGGCTGTCCGCTGTCCCTGGGATGGACCTGCTCTGTCAGCAGTCCCCTCCTCCGTGTACAGGCAAAAAAAAAAAAAAAAAAAAAAGGCCCTTTGTGTTTGCTTGTTCTCCGTCTCGTTTAAAAAATGAACTTTATCCTCCCGAGTTTTTGCCTCGTCTCCCCTGTCTGTGAAGGAGGCTAGTGCGCAGATGGTCGCATCTGAACGGCAGTGTTGCATCGTAACAACTCGTGAAAGTCTCTTGAAATTTTTCTGTTTTTTTTTGTTTTTTGTTTTTTTTTACTGTTTATTTTTCTGTTTGATAAAACGGCGAGCTGTAAGCACCCTGAGGCTGACCGGACAGTGAATAGCTCTCTGCGTGTGTCGGTTCTGGGCCACTGCCTGCCCATGACTGCAGCTCACCCCCCCACCTCTTAGACCTTGGCTTTGAAAGCAACCCCCCCCCCTCCTCCCCCTCCAACACACACACACACACACACGCACACAAAACATTTTTTAACTGTTTATAATGTTTCATTTCTGACTGGAAACTGTGCCAGTGCTTTTTAATCCTGATAATGCCATGGATGTACCGATGGTCTATGAACTCTTTCTGTATTAGACGGGAGCTTGGAGGAGCTGAGAGATCTGTTATTGAAAATGGATGCTAATAATCATTTTCCTGTTATTGTCATTTCAAAGCACAATAATCGTTTGCCCCAGTGTGATGTATATATATGTGCGTGTGTGCATATGTATATCTTATAACCACATGTGCACGTATGTGTGTCAATGTGTTCGTATACACACGCATACATAAATGCATACATACATATTACACATGTATGTATGTGTATATGCATTATAAACACTATGAGAAGTGTGCATAAGGGGAGGTGCTGTTTGTTTTACTTCCCCCTTCCCTTTTTCTCTCCATCTCTTTCTTCTCAAAGAGAATCTATGTTTAAAAAGGATTGGAGTTCACCATTCTGTTCATTGTTCTCGGTCTGATTTTATTTATGACATCTGTCTGGGAACTGTCGGCTACGTGCAGTTTGTATGATAAAGACCCAGTGAAAACGGTGTGCGATGGGTTTTATTTCAAAGTTATTTGTGTATCATATTCATCTTTTTTATTAATAATATTATTAATGTTATTAAAGATAATTGGTGTACCCTGATGCCTGTCACTTTTGTGTTTATCAGACTTCAAGTTCAGATGAAATTGAGTGCAGGAGAAATGGCGTAAAACCACATAAACAATATGTTCACAGGCGGCACGGATGGCGCAGTGGGTAGCACTGCCGCCTCACAGCAAGGAGGTCCGGGGTTCGAATCCCCGTCGGCCGGGGCCTCTCTGTGCGGAGTTTGCATGTTCTCCCCGTGTCTGCGTGGGTTTCCTCCGGGTACTCCGGTTTCCTCCCACAGTCCAAAGACATGCAGGTTAGGCTGATTGGAGAGTCTAAAATTGCCCGTGGGTATGAGTGTGTGAGTGAATGGTGTTACAGGCTTGGTGATGCAGGCCCCTGTTGTGGGGCAAGTCAAAGCTGGTTCAAATGGTAAGACTAAGATGGTGGACGACTGACTGGTGGTGGTCAGCTAAACGTGACCAGCTCAGACTGATTTAAGGTGGAATTTTCATCAAGGCAGCGATAATCAAACAGCAGCTGCAATGGGAAAAGACAACAGCGGATGACTAACTATGTACTGCAACGGTCTGACCGGCAATGCAACTGAGAAATGTATTTGCTACAAATGTATTCGTTAGAATTCGAAATGGACTATGTGTTACGTCTAAGGAATTACACCCACTGACATTCCTTATTTTGTTTTTGTTTTGGCACTTGCTGCTGTGACGTTAGGCAGCGGGACACACCTCTGTTCCACACGTGATTTAGGTTAGACCTCTAATGGCGGGAGGGGGAGGAACACAGACAGAAATGGGGTTTTGGCGAAGACAGCTCTGCTTTGGGGAAAACTGTTTAGTGTAGCCGCACGTCGTTAGCGACTTAGAGGCAAGATGTCCGCACGTAGGGTCACGGCCATCATCCGCGTGCAAGGATTTTGTTTTGCTTGTTTTTTTCTTTTCTTTTCTATCCACTAAATTAACTTAAACTACCCGCGAAAGCACAAAGAGAGCTCGCCGCAGCAGAAGGTAGGACGATTGGGCTGGCCCTGGCAAGAATAAGGGGGCCGCCTTCCAACAGAGGTGAGTCACCTGTGGAAACGGTGGATGTGTCCCGTGCCCTTTCGATTTTTTCCACAGCACACACCTTAGATCAATACATTTCCCAGCACAGAGGGATTCGTAATGCATGCAGCAAAACCAGTATCGATGCTTGACGCATTGTACGTTTCAGAGATACTTTTCTGCATACCGCTCCCTATTAGTTTGAACCAGTCTGGCCATTCTCCCCGGACCTCTCATTCACAAAGTGTTTACACCCACAGAACTGCCACTCCCTCTGGGTTTTTGTTCTTCGCACCATTCTCTAAACTCTAGAAACTGTTGTGACTGGTTTATCAATGAGCCCTCTCTGTTTGTCCTTTTGCTTCACTGTAATTTTGCTTCTCCACCTCCACCGTTGCTGTGGGTAGCTCGCTATGTACATGCGCTCCTGAAACCTTTTTTGAGTATGGGTGCATCCCAATACTGAAGAAATGCATCCTCCTTTCCTCCACTCATCTCCTCCCCCCCATACTTCCAAACAGGAGGAGGAGACAAGTGAAGGAAAGCCCTAGTTAATAGGGCTGTACAACTTCTATCTTAATTGAAGATGTGGCAGCCTGTAGCGTAGTGGTTAAGGTACATGACTGGGAGCCGCAAGTCCCTCAACCCCACATTGCTCCTGGGGGGGGGATTGTCCCCTGCTTAGTCTAATCTACTGTAAGTCGCTTTGGATAAAAGTGTCAGCCAAATAACATGTAATGTAATGAAGAGGGAGATGCATACTCTTTTGAAAGTCTGACCCCACGTTTCTCGGTGGTGGTCTCTTCATCCAAGGCGACAATGTGCAAACACTCCAGAGGATGGCCCTCTCTATAGCCTTTCAAAATAATATTCGGTGTGATGTCAGCGCTCGACTGGGGGCGGTTCCGAAACACATTTGAGTAAAAGTTATGAGATTATGGCTTTTTCTTTTCCAGCTCAGTGGACTACTTGCATTTTCAATCTTCTATCCAAGGGTATAGCGACTGTTCGGTGTCCTGTGCTCTGTCCCAATAAGCATGTGTGTACATCAGGGGCAAGGCTAGTCAAGTTTCCTGTGGCTTTAAAAGTCCCATTTAATTCAAATCATGCACTCTGCAGGGATCAAAACTCATTATTTTTATCTCCACCTCCCAGCCCAGCTTGCTTCCTCTACTTCATAAAGCAGAGAGGGAGCCTCTTTGAATATAATTGGATGGAGTAAAATGGCCAATTCTCACAGTAGCCCTAAGTTGTGACAAAGTGAACGCAGTTGAGTGGCACTGTGAATAACACGTTCACCTCGCTGCAAGAAGGTACCAGGCTGGAATCCCAGCAAGCCCTGCCTGGTGCTTGCTGAGAAAGGCTCGTTTTTTTGTTTGTTGGTTTTTTTGGTTATGTATTTGAATGAAGTAATCCAAAAGTACAAATATTTTACTGGACTTGCTAGTCTCGTTAGTGGAGCGGTTAATGCAACTTATTTGTGGTTACTGTGCCAACATAAAAGGCTTGTCACCGGAGCTCAGAATTTGTAATCCACAGAACCTTGAAAGTTGAGTGAGCTTAAGTGGCACTGTCATCAGTGTTGTGATGACAATAGCTTTATGATGACAATTATCACTTGATAATTGAGAACCAAAATGTTTTACAGTGCAATACTGAGCCAGTGTTGACTTGGTATCCTAGCTTTTGTAGCCTGCAAAATCCTCCTCTTCCATAGACCAGGAAAGTGTGATGTACTGGGAACAGTTTGATAATCTTTTCAATGTGCTTCATTAGGTAAGTATACTTTACAGTGCAACGAGTACTGTTTTTACCCCCTTCCTGATTTCCTCCATGATTGTATATACACTCAGGGAGCACTTTATTAGGTATTTTAGACTTATTGGTCTTCTGATGCTGTAGCCTATCCACTTAGAGGTTTGAAACTGTGTGTGTGTTGTGTGTTCACAGATGCACTTCTGCATATTACTGTTTGTAATGCGTGGTTAAGTTACCGTCAACTTCCTGTCACATTTCTTCCCCAATCTGACATTTAGTCTGAAAAACAGCTGAACCTCTTGACCATGTCTGCATGCTTTTATGCATTCAATTGCTGCCACATTATTGGCTGATTACATATTTGCATTAACAAGCTGCTGTACAGGTCTACCTAATAAAGTGCTCACTGAGTGTGTCAGAAAAGATGGCTAAGATCTTTAAGCAATTCAATATTGGACAAAAGGAACCCAAGTGAACACAAAACAATAATTAAATTTTTGAATTTTATTTTATTTTTTTAATTCTCATTTTATTCAGTGTCACCCATGTGGAAAGGTAATTGCCCCCTTAAACTTAATAAATGGTTGCATCACCTTTAGCAGAAATAATTGCAAACAAATCCTTCCTATAATTGAATGTCTCATCGCTGTGGAGGAATCTTTGCTCTGCGAGAATAATCTCCATGGTTCTGTGGGAGGCCTATGGAGTGAAGCATGCCTCTTCGACATGGGTCAGCTGACTCGACAAAATTAACACGATTAATAAAGTACGTATGTTTAGTACTTGCATTCACCGACTGCCTGAAGTCTGTGACCCACAGACATCACTAGATACTCCGCCAGCCCTGCACTGCAGCAAAGTTTCAAGTCTCGTCTCAAATTAAACGTTCAGTTGGATTCAGGACGGGCAATTGACTTGGCCAAGTCAAAAACATCCACTTCCAACTCCTTCACCGTTATTGTTCGGGGATAATTGTCCTGGAGCAAGGTGAAGTTTAAGTGCAGTCCTGAGGTGAGTTGATACATATATTATTGTTTTAGTAGAGCTGCTAAACAGACGTTTCATGCATCTTAAGCCTTGATTGCAGGGATTATTAATATATATATATATATATATATATATATATATATATATATATATATATATATATTTTGTATTGGCATCTACCACTGCAGCTCGCAGGCCAAAAACCCAATTTCCCACCCTGTGTATATACATAAAAAATCAATTATTCCAAACTTTTTTGTTTTTATATAGGCCAACATATATTATTATTTATTCATATTTGTATTATTTATGTAAAAGTTCTGTTTGGAAAAAAAAAAAAGTAGGCCTCAGAAATGCCCATTCATTTCTTATTTTCTTGCTTTGCTGCCACTGTCAAATTTTGTGGGCTGTGAGCACTCCTTATGTGTTTACTAGCCATGTTTCATATGTATGAATGTTGCATTTATGCTTAACCAGTATATTATTTGATATTTTATAATATAGACTGTGACCACTTTTAGGTAGACCAGCTTCATCAGCTTATTAATGCAAATATTTAATCAGCCAATCATGTGGCAGCAACTACATGCATAAACGCACGCAGACGTGGTCAAGAGGTTCAGCTATTTTTCAGACCAAATGTCAGAATGGGGAAGAAATGTGATCAAAGTGACTTTGGCCGTGGAATGATTGTGGGTGTGGGGGGCGGTCTGAGCATCTCAAACTGCTGATCTCCTGGGATTTTCACACACCACCGTCCTTTGGGTTTGCAGAGAATGGTGTGAAAAACGCATCCAGTGGGCAGCAGTTCTGTGGGAAAGAGGAGAAGGGCCTGATTGGTCGAAACTGAGTGGAAGGTGACCATAATGAAAATAGCCACACAGTGTTATGCAGAAGAGCATCTCTGAACACGCAACACATCAAACCTCTAAATGGATTTGCTACAGCAGCATAAATGTTATAAGTATAAAAAAATAAGTCTAATAAATACGTAGTGCTCAAGTACTCAAACACTCAAGCCCAGGTTCCACATGCATAATACTTGAATGGTCCATGTAGAAGTTGTGGTACATAAAAGCCTGTGGTAATGTACCACAGGAAATGCGCTAAATCTGTGTCTGTGGTTCATTATGAAACCTATGGTACTTGACCAATATCACAGGAAAAAAATCGTAAGGGCACGTAAGCGGAGCACGTTTCGTTTTGAGTGTAAACTTGGTGAATCATTTGACAATCTGTAGATTACAAGGAAGGCAGCACCACACATTGCGGTCTGTGGAAATGCAGTACGGCGTTACATGGCACTTTTCACGGAAAGGCGTGGTTTGTCCCGCCGCAATCTTGTAGATGAGTCTCATTGCATCTTAGTACGCATATTCTGCCTTTGAAAAATTCCTTCCATGAGCACCTGGAATGAATTTAAGCAATGTATGCTCCCATGAATTTTATACTGAATTTATTCAGTTCGGAATTTTAGGAGGATTAATATACTTCCGCCATTACGGATCTCTTTAGCAAAGTGGTTGCGCACAGGCAACCATGAAAAGAGAAATCCGAGCCGTAATGGCGGTCACTTGGGACGCACCATGCACCCTCGTATATCTCGGGCCACTATCCTCCTTTGCTGCTCCCTTTTCACCGCTCCAATTGCAGTTCCCACCCACCGTCGTTCCTCAATTTCCATTGGATAAGCGTACGACCCTTCTTGAACGGCTGAACATTACGGGACGATACAGGTGTCAATCATAACCGTGTCTTTCTTTCGCGCAGGTTGTCTTGAGAGAAACGCTGTAATTTATAGCGCTAGAGACATCTCTGATTTGGTTAGCTTGGTGCCACTCAGAGACCATCTCATTTCTATTGGGTCGGTTTATATGCAAGGCTTCCTTTTCTCGGCCTTATATATTCATTGCCGTAGGATACCATTTTTCCTGTTCCAATTCAACCGAAGCGCAGTTCGGATCTAAGCTTTACTGCTTCTCCTGAAACCGCAGTCCTTTTACTTTAATTATGTCTAAGCCGAGAGTTTACTTCGATCTCAGCGCGGGCAACACCCCACTCGGCAGGGTTGTCATGGAAGTAAGGCTTCTTTTTTAATTGGCTAGACAATTAAAAATCTGTCATTTATTCCTGCAACGTTAGCACATAATTCCTTACAGGGATAAATACGTGTATTGACTGATTGTTATCTTATTGGCCAAGTTGGCAATTCAAGGATCAGTCCGTTTAATTGTGTATCTTGGGAATGCGTTTGCTTTATTTACTTTTGGCTGCGCGCTCGGCAATATTACAGTTACAGTTACATTAACTCATCTAGCTTCGTTAATGGCTTACTCTGTTCTCCTGCGTGAACTTAACATTAACTATTCACCCACTTTGATTAACGCAAGTTGTGCACATTTGATGCATGCAAGCTAGCTAAATTGATTGTTTACTAGCGTACGACAGCTAGGTAAATATCACAGGTGCATTCGCTATGATTGCTAACTGGCTAGCCAGCAATGCACGCTTCTTATACAAGCCGGGTGCTCGTATGTCGTTACTAGAAACGTTGTGTTGCTCGGGCAGTTCCCTCACCCGCCACCCGATCTTGCAGGTTCTTATTCTGGTTGTTAGGTTATCTGGCAGGCTTGCTACCCAGCTGCGACCCAGTGATCCTTAGCCTCCACATTGCATAAATAAGGCAACTGTGTGAAGGCATCAGTTTAGATAATAAATTTTTAATCGGACGCCATTTTCATTGTCATACTTAGCTAAGATCAGTAGTGGTCACTTCGGGGGAGGGGGGGCATCCCGCTTCATAGCCCATGTAATGCAGACAACACCTTGTTACTGACTGTAACGTTACATTTAGGTTATAGTTATACCTAGTTTAATTTACTAGCTATCTGGCAACGTTCGGCCTACCTTGTTTTGCGTTTACAATTTGTGGCTATTCTGTTGGTGCTGACCAGCTCTCATTGGCTAGCTAACGTTACTGAAGCTTGTTGGGTGACAGTTGCATTGATTTTTGGGTTGTTTTGCTTGCTAACATGGCTGGTTATAATTGGGGATAATCACAACACTTGCGGGTTAGTTGGTCACTTTGATGCGAAATCCGGTTCGCTAGTGGGTTCATGGCTGCAGAGGAAATCGCCGGGTCCAGGAATCCCCGGTGCGGGGACTCCATCTACTAACGTTAAGCTATTTTACTAATCTAGTCTTACCCTCGCTGCGATTCAGAACCTACAGTTTTTGCTTTTCAAAACGAATTTTGTTTACGTTGCGTTTCTGGATCGTTTAAAATCACGACCCGTTACGTCCAACCGCTTTTCCCTAGAATAAAACTGCTGTATTCATCGCAGTGCGGTCACAAGAGCGCGCATTGAATGGACGCGCGCAGGCCGCTCCTCTTTGTTGGTTCGCTTGTGCCTGTTCTGCACATGGACGAGGCAAGCGGAGGCGCGCCGACTTTCTGGAGGTGCTTTACATACCATAATCCTTTGTAAATAACTGATTATGCATTCATAGCCAACCGATTGTTCGATTATGGGTGGTTCCGTTCAGATTGGGCCTTCTAAATTATTTGAGTCGGCATATCCACCTTTCTACAGTGGTTAAATGGCGCTGCGTTACACAAAAGAATATGTTCTAGAAACTTCTGTGTGCAGCTGTAGGCAGGGGGAGGGGTGCGCGAGGCGGGCGAGCATCCTTCATACTGTTCGAAAACTGCTCGGTTAATTCGGAATGGGGAATGTGTAATGTCAGTGAAATTTCGTGGAAATGTAATGAAGTTGTAGGACTGTCGACAGATATTTAACAATTTGGAAAACTGGTATAACTGTAACGGGCGACCTGTCAGTTGGCTATGCAGTGAAGGGGCTCTTTGCTAGCCATGCTTTGGAAGCCGCACACGATAGTACCACGTGGTATTTGAGCCGTCACCACGAGGTTATGATGTCGTCATAGTCCTGGTGTTTTTTTTGTTTTTTTTGTGTTTTTTTTAGTCGTTGTAAATTTCCTTTCTCGGACGGATAATGTTGCGAAATACAATTTTACCTAGATATTAAAGTAAAAAATAACCCCCATCCCCGTCCCCCATTAAATTGCAAATACGTAATTACATTTCAGGATTTATTTTTGTCTTTCTTTTCAGGGAATGCATTTAAAATACAGTATTTGTAGTTTTGAATATTTCCTTGTTCCATGCTAACGGTTTATCTGCAGTACAAGAGCTCGTGTCAAGCAGGTGTGCGTTCCTGAATCACAACTGCCCCCCCCACCCTCGCGGCTCCATTCTGACAGCTCGCGTATGCAGCGCTACTCTCCGGCCTGGTGTCCATTCTGATACGGTCTCTCTCTCTCCCCCCCCCCCCCCCCCCCGCAGCTGTCTCGGGCCCCGTGCCCTGTTCCTGCGTTCCTGAGAGCATGTCGAGTTCCGGGGGGAGTGCGGAATGAAATTTGATAATCCAGTTTTCCGCTAAACTGAGACTTGTGCGGTTGGCCTGTGTGCAGCACGAGGGACCGTCTAACTCACTCTCTCTCTCTCTCTCTCTCTCTCTCCCCCCCCCCCCCTTTTGTTTGTTAACAGCTGAGGTCCGATGTCGTCCCAAAAACTGCAGGTAATTTTTCCTTTCTCTTCCTCAACGGAAAAGTGATCTGTACACAGTGCTGACGGTTTGTACTAAATGAGCAAAGTCTGCATCCATGATCACGGGGGCTCAATATTAAACGCCACGCTGTCGTTCTGTCCCTGGGCGGTCTCTTTGTTGTTGGCCTCATTACATTACATTACATTATTGGCATTTGGCAGACAGCTCTTATCCAGAGCGACGTACAGTTGATTAAGCAGACAATCCTCCCCTGGAGCAATGCAGGGTTAAGGGCCATGCTCAAGGGCCCAACGGCTGTGCGGATCGTATTGTGGCTAGACTGGGATTAGAACCACCAACCTTGTGTGTCCCAGTCATTTACCTTAACCACTACGCTACAGGCCACCCTCCATACCAGCAGCATCCGCGTCTCCCTGTTTGTTGGCTGTACCGTGTGCTGACGCTGTACTCTGTTGTGCAGAGAACTTCCGTGCCCTGTGCACCGGGGAAAAGGGCTTCGGCTACAAAGGGTCCAGTTTCCACCGCGTCATTCCCGGTTTCATGTGCCAGGTAGGACTGGTCCGATCGCAGGGAACTCTGGGCTCTATAATCTCAGCAAAAAATGGCTTTCCATCCCTCTAGACCAGCGGTAGTCTGACCTCGGTTCTGGCGTGCCAAAGATGGCCCTTACTTTGTTTTTTTTTTTTACACCCATCCAAATGCATATCCAATGAAAATGATTCAGAATAGTCAGGTTCAGTTGTCCTTCAAGCTCTTGTGACCAAACTCAGATGGGAACAAAAATGTTAAATAGTTTCACCCATTAATCGTCTCTGCCTCTTCCAAGGGTGGGGACTTCACAAACCACAACGGAACTGGGGGCAAGTCCATCTACGGCCCCAAGTTTGCCGATGAGAACTTCACCCTGAAGCACGGTGGGGCTGGCACCCTCTCTATGGCCAACGCTGGTCCCAACACAAACGGCTCGCAGTTCTTCATCTGTACAGCCGAAACCACCTGGTAAGAGCGCAGCGCCTGGGGCACGATCGTCCAGGCAGGGGTGCATGCATGCAGCACAGGCTTTGTAACAGTGGTGTTCTAGATTTGTGGCATTGAGATGATTGGGTGGGGACATGCACCGGGATACGCCAGTCTTCAGTGGGTTTGGGGGGGGTGTGTGTGTGTGTGTGCGTGCGTGTGTGTGTGTGTGAGATCACAGGTGAAATATTGCAGTCTGCTACATTATTGGGATTTGGCAGACACTCTTATCCAGAGTAACATACAGGTGATTAGACTAAGCAGGAGACAATCCTCCCCTGGAGCAATGCAGGGTTAAGGGCCTTGCTCAAGGGCCCAACGGCTGTGCGGATCTTATTGTGGCTACAGCGGAATTAGAACCACCGACCTTGCGGGTCTCAGTCACTTACCTTAACCACTACGCTACGGGTGGTTACGCTACCTCGAAATGCTCTGAAGCTTTTTTTTTTTTTTTTTTTTGCCCCGTTCCTCTCCTCCAGGCTGGATGGAAAGCACGTCGTCTTCGGCAGCGTGGTGGAGGGTTTAGACATCGTGAAGAAAGTGGAGTCCTACGGCTCCAACAGCGGCAAGACCACCTCCAAGATCGTGGTCACTGACAGCGGCGAGCTGTGAACAGGCACGTCCATCCCTCACCTCCCAGGTCCTCTACATTCCTCACGATGGAGATTTGTCGCCCCCCCCCCCCCCCTTCCCTCATCTGTCCCTCCTTAATTTGGTCATGTCCTTGTCTTAACTCGCTGCATTTGTGGCTTGCCTTCTGAGGTTTTTTTTTTTGTTTCGCATTTTTAGAAGTCCTGCGGGACTTCAGATTTGTTTTTTCAAAAATCCAAAATAAAGGGGAACAAATGACTTTTAAGTCTGGTGTGGGATTTTTAAAATGTATACCACTTTTTGTTAAATGCATTTTTATATTAGAGCTGTGCATTGCATTTTAGAGAATTTTCCCGGATGTATTATTCAAGGCTAGATTCAGTCACTACCAAACTGTCTTTGTACCAAACTTGGGATCCCCTTTCAGTTTATATTGACACAAACGGTCCATGTAAATGTTTAGTCAGGGGATCCACCAGTAGTTTCAATTTGAACAGGCGTCTGTACATTGGTACTTGAGCAATAACTAAATCCTCAGGTTTGGCTGTCTTCCCAAATTCAGGTTCACCAAGATTATGCACAGCTGCCTACATTTGCATATCGTGGATGAATGTTTCACAAGCGTAGTTATCTGCTTGTGCCAGCTAGATTAGCCCACAGCTAACAATATTATCACAATGTTATCACAATATTGTGATAATATTATCACAATATTACTAGAATTACCACTACATGGCAGAACAATGTGTTAGTATGGAGGTTTGTCTAGAAATCATGGCAACTGCCCTTGCACTGGACAGACTTGTACTTGTAGAATGCATACACGTTGGCAGGCTTCAGAAATTAACTTAAAATAGTATGCACTTGATGAGACCCGTTAACCTGAATTTCAGTGCTGGGTTTTTATTGTTCCAACAGTTTTGATGTTAAAATAATCCATATTCACACATCAACAGTTGGTCATCTGGCAAACTGTAGTCCTGTTGCACTGGATCAGTTGCCATTTCTTCCAAGAACCCCCAAGAAATCATTCCACCCTCCTCCCAAACACCATTATATTAATGGCACTTGGCAGGCGCTCTTATCCAGAGTGACGTACAGTTGATTAGACAGTCCCCCCCCCCCCCGGAGCAATGCAGGGTTATGGGCGTTGCTCAAGGGCCCAACAGCTGTGCGGATCTTATTGCGGCTACACTGGGGATCGAACCACCGACCACTACGCTACAGGCCGCCCCTATTATTCTGTTGTGGATTCCAGAGGGGCAAGAGGTGCGGGCGATCATACTGAGCACCTCTGTTCCAGGGAGAGAAGCTGATGGGAGTTTGTGCTGTACCCAGAGTCAGCATCTGTGGTCTTTTTTTTACGCTGCACCCATCCGTTATGCCGGTCGACTGATTTAATTGCTCCGTTTTATTCATTAGCCTGTATTTATACATGGTAAGTTGACTGGGCACGCATGCTCTTTTTGCCCTGTTCATGCCCCCCTTCACATGCAAACTCCACACAGAAAGGCCCCGGCCCAACC
This sequence comes from Conger conger, assembly GCF_963514075.1. Taxonomy (NCBI): domain Eukaryota; kingdom Metazoa; phylum Chordata; class Actinopteri; order Anguilliformes; family Congridae; genus Conger; species Conger conger. The sequence continues at coordinate 45,937,813 of NC_083770.1, read as the reverse complement.
CAGGACCTCGTTGCTGTGAGGCGGCAGTGCTATCCACCGGTGCGGTTTTAAGTGCCGAATGGTGACTGCAGCAGGCTGCGGCACTGTGGGTTAATAGTTGCTGTCCCTAGTACCTGGGAGGCGCTGAAATTACTGCAGTGTGTAATCCATTGAGGTGAGATGCCTGGACTCTTAACTGGCCATTTTCGGTTTGTACCAGAATATCGTTATAAACTCCTTAATTCAGTTTATTTGTATTACATATTTTAATACGGGTACAATTTTATAGTGCAATGCTTTAAGGTGGGGCTTCGGCGATTGTTCGCTCTGCAATTACAATCGAAATAGAAATGTAAAAGCGGATGCGTTGCCTGCAAAATGCTCAATCGGATTTAATCAAACTATACTAGAAAAAAATAAAGCATATAATTGTTACGAAAGGTACTCATAGGGGCCAATGCACTTCGTGTTAGCCACTTTATCGAAAAACAATCAGGATGTGACATTTGGACGCAAAATGACACATAATTACTCTTCTTACGTGACAAAATGTTTTAATGCATATTATCATAGCACCCACTGGGCTGAGGGGAAGGGAATAATACATTTAATTTGGAAGTAAGTTAGTTTATTTTTTTCATTCTCATGTTGACGCTGTTACTGTGGAATTGCCCTCAAACACCTCAGTCTCCTGTTCGTCGATATCAAATGTATGCGTTACCACTGACCCCTTGTCAAGCTCAAGTTTCCTCGATTCAAACTCCATTCGTAGTCATTCTTGTTCAAACGCAAGCCGTATTTTTTATTTTTCAATCTCCTCATTTGAGCACGGGTGACTCACCTTGGTTGGAAGACGCCACCCCGCTATCCTCGCCAGGGCCAGGATAATCGTTCTTCCTTCCGCAACGGCGTGCTCTTGAGGCTTTCGCAGATAGGTTAACTTAATGGGTTTTAGTGCACATGAAGAAACACAAAATAAAAACCAATAGGCTATTAAGACAGTATCATACTACGTGCGGAAACTGTCGTTGTCCGGTACCTAGCAACGATGTGTGGCAAGCATCAACTGTTTTCCCCTAAGCCGCATTTCTGACTGTCTTCTCCACAACCCAGTCTCAGTTTGCGTTCACCTGTCCCACATCAATTAGGAGGCCAGCCTAAATTTTACAGCCTGTGTAAAAGAGGTGTGTCCCCGCTGCCTGACGTCACAGCAACCAAAATAAAGGAGTGCCACTGTGTATTTCCTAGTCGTAGCATAATATACATACAGTCTGTACATTATATGTTTTTCTTCTACGACACTAAATTCTTGGGCTTTGATTCAGTGATTAATCATTTGAACAATTGCAGTTTTCTGTTCTTTCCAGCAGAGTGCGCTCTTGCAATACTTGACGCGTTTCTTATGTAATTGGTGTCCACTAGAGAGCGCCAGGACTTCCCTGCCTTTTCTGAGAAGCAACGGAGTACTTCCCTAAATGGGTCCCCTGCCATTTTCAAATTAGCTCACACGCGTAAGATGAGTTAGTGTGAAAAGATGCACAATTGCTATTTTTATAGAACCCTCACCCCTTTCACAGTCTGACCAGAATCTGGATCATATTGGTCTTAATTGCCTGCGACAAATGCTTGTATGTTTTTTTTTTCTGCTTACAATTCACATGACCGTGTAAATGCACAGCAATATTGTCACTGGATGCTATTTTGTAGCAGAAACTAGAAACTCCTTTGGCCTAGATGCATGGCTATTTTCAGTCTGGAGTACAGAAAATATGCAGCATATTTGGACTACTGCAAGATACAAATTTAGCATCGGAACCGACCTTTCACGACTGTTAATTAGTTACCAAATAGGGACTAATACACAACAATCAGTTTGTTCACAAAAGCACTTTATAAGGCTTAATTTATGAACCCGCTGACTCATTTAAGACATTTCTGTTGGTATGTTGGATTCAGTTTTGGTTTGCATTGATAATATACACACGGATCATTTTCATTTACTTAAAATGTTTCACCACATTACACAACTTTTTAAAAAAACCAGTGTTCAATATGTTACCAATACAATAGGTCCTAAACCATCACTTCAAAATGAATACGTGGACAGCAACACATTATGTAATTATACATTTTTATTTGAAATCCCGTCCATTTAATGGCCACCATCTTTTGTGCAAAACTACAGCTTGTTTAGTAAACAAAAACTTGATAGAAAAAAAAAAAAAAATACAGATACAGAGGACAACATTGGAAGTGCAGTTCAGCAAAGCACCCAGTCCCACCCTACAGTAGATACTGACAAATATCTTTTTTTTTCTCAGACTCAGCAATGCCAATGAAAACAAACAAAAAAAAAAGGTCTTAAAATCGCCCCCCAGTCTATCGATCGCCGGCGGTTACCAGGCCCCGGGGCCCGGGGAGGCCGCGTGACGTCTGCGCCTACGTGGAGCTGGGCTGACACACCCCGTGCGTGTTGTAGCTGTCGGACAGCGGCCGGCAGGACAGGCCGGGGCCACAGTCGCAGCGGCCCACGGCCCTCGGGCCCTTGGAGCGGCCCGGGAGCAGGCAGCCCTCTCCCGCCGCGGGGATGCGCTGGCACCTCTTCTCCTCCAGGTAGCGCGTGCAGCACAGGCCCGCTCCGCAGTCTCGAGAGCGCACGCACTTGTCCCTCTCCTGGCCTGGAGGGGGGGGGGGGACAGCATCACAGTCAGTGCCTCTCTCCCGGTTTACCTTGCCGTTAGTGAGGAGCTGTGTCTGCACGTCCACTCAAAGGTACAATAGGTTAAAGAGTCCTAACGGCTAAGAGAGGAATAGCAGCAACAAACGCGCTCAAACCACAACGCTGTTTATCCCACCCCCTACGCCATTGGCTGTGGCAATTGGAACCAATTTTCAACCAATGAGCTTGAATTATTGTACAGCAATACAACATTTTGGTACAGAGGGCCAACCAGTCAACGGCATATTTTGAAACCCGGATTTAAGGACTATAAACGCAGGCAGAGGGTGAGTCAACATGTCAGTGAACGTTTTCCAATGATAGGAAGGGATTTACAATGGTCTTGTAACAATGTTTGAACACAAAAATCTTACCTATTGTACCTTTAATCTGGGGCCAGAGACAGAACTAAATGTGACTACAGCGAAACACTCCATGCCAACCCCTTCTGCTATTTCTGTTCTTGCTTACACATCGCTGTGTTCCCAAAAATACTTTCCCTAACCTCCTTATGCTTGTGTACTTTAACTCCTCCCTTCTGTTTTATTCCGTTAGCTTCTCTGGCACGTTTTGCACACCTGCCTACTGTAACCTTTCATTGAATTGTCTCTCCTATTATAGGATAATACATCTCCTATCATCCTTAAACCTTCTTATTTCACACCTTTCTGTTTTCTTCGGTTATCTAATGGTGGCTGTCTGTTCTTGTTGTTCTCGGGGACCGTCTTCTTTGGCCGTGTACATAAATCTGCATTAGAAATGAAACAATATGAGTGTAAATAAGAATTAGATAGCCAGCATATCACTCTCTGAAAATATATGGTCCAAAAATAATATTTGAAAAGCTTGGAAAAATGCTCAAATTATTGCTGAAATCTTAAACTAATTACATCAAAGAACACAATGCAAACACAATGCAAACACAGAATGCAAACTGTGGATTTGTCCGGGAGTGCTCTGACCGTTGACACACCGCATTCCTGGACAGCACATGTTGTCGTTGTGACATCTGCGTCGTTTCTGCTGACAGCTGGCGCATGCGGAGTGCTGCGCAGCTCTGTGATCGCAGTACTGTCTGGTGTCGCAGTCACCGTCCTTCTCGCAGCGCACCTGAGTCTGAACGCAGAACACAGAATCTATAGGCTACTCTCCACCCACCGTACACAGAATAATAACATATTCATCACTGTGTAACTTCAAAATAACAGTTCATGCCTACGACCAAACACTTTTGTTCTGAAAAAAAAACAAAAACCCAAAAAAACACGAAATAGCCTAATAAGAATGTACATGCAAGGGATACAAAGAGAATAGCAACAGCCACTCACCTTTGTTACTCGGCCCTCAATCTCTGCCGACGATCGTATGATGTTGGGGTTTGAGTCGACACTGAGAGAGCTCTGCGCGCCGCAGAAGGAGAGTAGACACACGAACACGGCCGTACACGCGCGCATGACTTAAGACAAAACCGTTGTGCACAAGGCTGCTTACTCGCCAGTAAAAATGACACGATACGTCAAATCAGAATATTTAAAGTTTTCAGCACAGTGCCTGGACAAAATTTAAACGCACTTATGTTATATTTTACGGTGCAGCTTCCTTGTATTTTGAGAAGGCGCTATGTCCTAGACGAACGCTTCGACAGGAATACGAG
>NC_083770.1:45838461-45928461 GCF_963514075.1 Conger conger | reverse complement strand
ACACCTAACCCCCTAAATTCTCCTGACGAGCTGGTCGGTGCCTTGCATGGCAGCCAATCGCCGTCGATGTGTGAGTGAATGTGTGTGTGTGTGTGTGTGTGTGAATGGGGTGAATGGGTGAATGAGAAGCATCGATTGTACAAAGCGCTTTGGATAAAGGGGCTCTATAAATGCCCACCGTTTGCCGTTCACCAAGACAGCGGCCCGATTTACTGGAAGGACGCGCGTTCCTCCCTCGCAGGCCTGCTAGCTGCCCCCTCTGGGAGTGTGGAGAAAATGCCCAGATTTCGGCCCCTGGAGTGGCTGAGGGAGGGCCGGGGCTCCCGGCGGCTGGTCCTGGTGGTGGTGTGTGTGGCCCTGCTGCTGGACAACATGCTGCTCACCGTGGTGGGTAAGTCTGCCGACCTCACGCGCGGGGTCGGGGGAACGGGGAGGAGGGCGCGTTCGCTCGGGGGAACGGAGAGGGGGACGGCCCCCCCCACGTTGAGCGGCGCGTTCGGTAACAGCCCTGAGACGCAGAGCAACACAATCGGAATGTATACCGGGGAAGAGGTATGGAAAAAGAGAGAGGTAAAGGGAGGAGAAACTGCAAGTTGAAACTGTACTTCCCTCTAGGGTCTTTCAGCGCACTTATCCCTGGTTATGGGTAAGCACTTTGCACTTTGTTGTGCGTCGCTCTGGATAAGAGCGTCTGCCAAATGCCATTAATGTAATGTAATGTAAGGAAGAGAGAGAAAGATAGAGAGAAATACGTTGTATTTAATTTTGTGCTTTTGCCACGTGATCCCTGCAGCATTCAGCTGGGGGTGGGGGGTGGGGGGGTTGACATTCAGCCTGGCAGGTTCACACTCCCGACCTTTAGCAGCTGTGACCTGCCCGAGCACAGACAGTAAAATCAGACAGACAGAGAGCAGGACTGGGCCCTCACATCTCCTGCAGGGATTTTAAATCTCACAGTGCACACGCAAACATTTAATTGGGAAACATCAACCTCTTCCCTCCTCCTCTCTGCGTTGTCCCTGCTCCTGGCACCTGCCTTTTTAAAGTGCACCCTGTTCCCAAAACTAAAACATGCCATAGGGCGACATTGGCTCAGGCGGTAAGATCAGTCGTCTGGCAGTCGGGGGGTTGCCGGTTCGATCCTGCCCTGGGTGTGTCGAAGTGTCCCTGAGCAAGACACCTTACCCCCAAATGCTCCTGATGAGCTGGTTTGTGCCTTGTCGGTGTGTGAGTGTGAGTGTGTGTATGAATGGGTGAACGAAAAGCGTCAACTGTACAGCTATATACAATTGGCGCTATATAAACGCCAACCATTTACCATTTACCATTTACCATCTACCATACCTTCCAGTGCCCATTATCCCGACATTCCTGTACGCCACGGAGTACGAGAAGCAGGACCCCTCCCCGGCCTCCAGCCCAAGTCCGCCGGTGACCCAGCGGCCCACTGAAGAGGCCTTCTCCACCATCCTGTCCCGCTTCGACAACGCCACCTACATCCTGAGGGTCTCCGCCGCCAACCGCTCGGAGCCGCCCTCGGCCCCGCCCTCGGCCCCGGCCCCGCCCTCGGCCCCGCCCCGCCCGCCCGCCGGCCCCTCCCCCAGCGCGGCGAGCGCGTGCGCGGTCAACGGCGAGTTCCTGGAGCAGGAGAACGTGCGCGTGGGCCTGATGTTCGCCTCCAAGGCCATGGTGCAGCTCCTGGTCAACCCCTTCGTGGGGCCGCTCACTAACAGGTAGCCACAGTGAGAGCCGGGGGCAGCTGTGTGGCCCCTGAGCGAGGCCCTTAACCCCACAGTGGTTAGTCCAATCAACTGTAAGTCACTTTGGATAAAAGTGTCAGCTAAATAACTTGTTATTATTGTTAATTAACAGGTACACAGTCTAGCATTTTCAAACAGGGGTCCTTGAAGATTTAATATGCAATCTCTCTCTCTCACTCTCTCTCTCTCTATATATATATATATATATATATTTTTTTTTTTTAAACAAATATATAACCATTTTTAATTCCTGATGTGGGTCCCCAGGAAGCCTTTGAGTCTTTATTGGGGTCCCTGAATCCCTTCTCTAGAGAGCCACTATTGGGCAAGATGGCATGAAGAAAAAATAGGAAATGTTTTTGACAGACTAAAAGCTCTTCTGAGAACGATATCTTTTATCTGACGTTCTGATGTAAACATTGAGATAAATGATCATGATAGCGAGGAAATGAGCTGCAAAGAGCAAAAGTGATGCCTTGTAAATTCCTTCATTCGTCTCATTCATATTACCTCACTCCTCCAATTACTGTTTTTGTCCAGGATTGGATACCACATACCTATGTTCGCTGGGTTCGTCATCATGTTTGCATCGACAATAAGTAAGCACCGACTTCTTACAGAGCTATTTTGATTAGATACATTTCACTACAGTATTAAATTGGCCTGAACTAATGTAGTTGTTAACTAACTACTACTGAGAAGTTAATCTAATGTATAAATAATGTACAAATATTAATGTGCAAATATGTTACTTAGTTGTTAACAAATTCATGAACTAATGAAAAGGTAATTTCATGCTTAATTAATGTATTTGTCACGATGTAACAACTACATTAGTAATGCCATTAATGGAAATTCATGAACCGTATTGTAAAGTGTGACCGTATAAACATGCAGGGAGACATACGTTTGTTTAAAGGAAAGCTAATTAAATAATAATGAATACTAGGGTTGCAGTCAAACATTACATTGACTGTAATTCCCTGTCAAATATTACCAGGACCTTGTGAATCTGATACTACATTAATTGCAGTGCATTTCACAACTAGCTAACATGGATAACTGTCTCTGTTTATCTGTCTGTCTGTCTGTCTGTCTGTCTGTATGTCTGTCTGATTTGCAGTGTTTGCCTTTTCGGGAACCTATGCACTACTGTTTGTGGCCCGGTCTCTGCAAGGCATCGGATCCTCTTTCTCCTCCGTGGCAGGTACCACACACGCTCATGATAGTCACTGCAGACCATTTCAGAGTGCATACCGTCACCCAGGATGTCTCTTATTTACCCGAATGTTTGGCTGTACAGCATCAACTGCTGCTATTGCATGCATATATAATATATAATGTATAATGTATAATCGGGGTCTGTGGATGAGCTTAATTTGTATTAGACAATAACACACAGGGGATATTGTGGTTTCACAGGCGCTCATGAGATGGCTCTTGCTCGGCTGAGTCATAATATCCTTGGCATCTAAAACCACTCTTTTTCCTCAGACAAAAACCGCAGGTGCAACTGAATGCACAACTGACTCCAGCTTAAACCTCCCACTTACACCTGCAGGGCTGCGTGTCACACTGTCGTTGCTGAGGCATTGTGGGAGCGAATGATTGGATAGAAAGCATTCGGCTCAGTGCAGTGAGTGGGTTATGCTGGGGGGTGCGTGGGGCTTCCCTAACACTGCCTGACTTTGCTGTAGGACTGGGGATGCTGGCCAGCGTATACACCGATGACGACGAAAGAGGAGTTGCCATGGGGATTGCCCTGGGTGGGCTGGCCATGGGTCTTCTCAGTAAGTTCCGACCTCGTCCTGCTGATGGGAATTTAGCTTTTCTTCAGTTCCCCCTCAGTCCTACCCAGAAGTCTGCTCTCTCCACATAAATGCCTGAACCCCACCCAAATGAGATGACGTCCGCTCACTGTGTTTTACAGTTGGCGCGCCGTTCGGGAGCGTCATGTACGAGTTTGTGGGGAAAAGTGCCCCTTTCCTCATCCTAGCCTTCCTGGCCATATTTGACGGAGGTAAGCGGGAAAACAAATCTGCGTTCTCACCCACAATATTAATTCTAGTGTCTGTTGGGTCGATCGCTCGTCTTGTGGCATGTATGCTGTCGTTTGTCATCTGAGTCTCTAATGGAAAAGATGCAGGAGCCGCTATCAAAGTCTATCAAAGGACTTTCGGCCGACAATGTATATATAACGCGGTAATCAGCTCTGTGTAAATTCATTCATCAGACCCGCTCCGCTTAACCCTGCGTCGCAGGCTTGACAAACGAGCTTGGCGGCAGAGTGCTTCTGCTTGATGAATATCAAAATGGCCGCCACGCTCTCATTCATCAGTGGGACTGTTGTTCCAACAGTATAATGATAATTAGAGTGGAACAGGGTTAATGATGAAACTCTAATGATGAATAAGTGTTTCTCTCTGTGTGAATCTCGGCTCCCTCGTTGTGTACGGTGTGGTTTCTATGCACTTAGAGGAAGAGGCACATATTTCGGAGTCTTTCTAAGTGTTGTTTTACCAATTTCCTTTTTTATTATTTTTTTATTTTTACTATTCAGCATTACAGCTCTGCATACTTCAGCCATCAAAAATATCTCCAGAGGTGAGTGACTCTTTTCGCGTTTCCTTTAAGGTGTAAGATCACAAATGTGTGATCCCTGCTGAAAAAAACCCCCAGCTCAAGCTAGGTTTTGAAACATTTGCCAGCTGGTTAGACAAGCTCCATACTCAACATGGTTTAACCAGCAAATGCTATGTTTTTGAAAGAGCTGGTAGCTGGTCATTTCAACCTGGTCACAGCTTTATTTTACAGCAGGGGGAATGAGCCTTCACTAGCCTGACAGGTGTGATGGAATGCATCCTTTGTCTAACTGTGGGTTTGCCTTCACAGAGTGTGGAGGGTACTCCTTTATTGACCCTGCTCAAAGACCCCTACATCCTCATCACTGCAGGTGAGGCTGCAATGTCATTGTCTGCTGCCAGGTCATCCAGCCCAGAAACGGCTGTCAAAGAGCCAAAGGAAGTTACCTTCTCTCTTCTCTCTCGAGTCATGGTCGGGCTGTGCCCTTTCGCCTGTACCTGTGTGCGTTGCCTGGGCACGTGGCTCTCTCTGTTCCCCCTCCATCGAATACCTGACTTTAAATAAATAAGCTACTGCCAAACGCCGGTCGACTGGGCTGGCCCCCTGTGTGGAAATCACGGTATCTGAGAAGGAAATCCTGTAATCCAGTAATTTGCCATTTCGCTGTATTGAAAGATTCTGCACCCTTAACACCCCCGCCACCACACAATACATGGTTAGGCTCGTTAGTGGCTAGCTCTTGGTTTGTTAGGTTGGGGATAGCATTAGCTAGCTAGGGAAACAGACAGAGACCCCCTTTTAAATTACCAAATATTTTCAGAACGAGCGCAAAACCTGGCTCTATTCTAGTCTGTTCTCAAACCGATTTGGGCCAGAACAGACGCTGCTGCTCACAAGATGCACACTGTGTGTGGCTGCAGATGCCGTGAAAGGCGAGAGGTGTGGAAATGGAGGCTGAGGGAAAGTGAAAACTAAGAGTGCCGTCTCTGGATTTCAGGCTCGCTGTGCTTCGCTAACATGGGAGTGGCCATATTAGAGCCGACCCTGCCCATTTGGATGTTGCAGACCATGTGTTCGGAAAAGTGGCAGCTCGGTACGTTTCCGGTGCGGCGGACATCCACAGCAATGCGTTTCTGAGGAATCGCTAGTGTTCAGCAGAATTATGATAACATGGTTCATTTTTTGGTTCAACTTGTTGGCAGGTGATTTAAAGATACACAGTTAACACATATGTAGTCTGCTCAATTGGGGGGGGGGGGGGTTAAATAAAGGGTTAAATGGCTTTAGTCTCTTGCATGCATACTAAAAGCTTTTGTTTTGATGGTTTGGGCGTATTAAGATAAATCCAAAGTATTACAGTCAGATAACTCAAGATGACTGGAAAATGATTCGGTCAGATGGAGCAAAGTGGATCTTGATAATGTTTGTCTGCTAATTCACTGAACTTTACCCGCCCTCTTCCAGGCATGGCCTTCCTGCCGGCCAGCATCTCCTACCTCATCGGGACCAATTTATTTGGGATGTTAGCAAATAAAATGGGAAGGTAAACACCTGTCTTTTTTACGTTAGATTTGACAAATAAATACAAAACACCATCACCATCATTTCCTGTCTGTAATTATACTTTTCCCACTCATTGTGTACAGTGTGCTTTCTATGCACTTAGGGGAAGAATCTAAATGTCGTTTTATTATTTTGTTTTGTCTATTCAGCGTTGCAGCTCTGCATACTTCGGGCTATCCCACATTTTCCCACGATTGTATATTTATTTTGTGCTATGGAATGGGGAAAATAAAAATAGTCATACTGTACGTATCACTGCTTTAGGTCTGAAGTGGCCTATTGGTCGCTAGTCTGGTTAATGTGCCATGCGTGTTAAGGGCTTGTACTACATGCCTTGCTTGTCCCTCAGGTGGCTATGCTCCATGATAGGGATGGTAATTGTTGGAATCAGCCTCCTCTGTGTGAGTACCACTTCCTGCACATCACTTCCTGCACATCACTTCCTGTTCTGCAAGCCGACCGTCAGCTCTAATGGTGATGGTGCTCTTCAATGTTGTGCCACAGGTCCCTTTTGCAACAAGCATTTATGGTCTCATCGGTCCAAATGGTGGTCTGGGGTTTGCCATCGGTAAGTTCATATAATAACCTTAAGAGACAAAACAGTAAAAGTATTAATATATCACCCTGCTGAAAAAAACAGCTGGTTTTGAAACAGCTGGTTGCTGGTTGACCAGTTCAGACCAGCTCCATACTCAACATGGTTTCCCCAGCTCAAACTATGTTTTGAAACTGCTGGTAGCTGGTAATTTCAAGCTGGTTATAGCTGGACTTTACACCAGGGCAATATACGGTATGATATAATGACTGATCAGTGTATGGAGGTTGGGTAGAGGGGCTGTCCACTCAACAGCTTTGAGGATAACTGAATTCTTCACATTGGAAGCAGCTTAAAAAAAGCAGTGATTGTTGTTGAATGAAGCCAATCTGTTGTCTCTTTCCCGGGGTGCAGGTATGGTAGATTCGTCCATGATGCCGATAATGGCGTACCTCGTGGACATTCGGCATGCGTCTGTGTACGGCAGTGTCTATGCCATCGCCGACGTGGCCTTCTGCTTGGGATTTGCGGTTGGTAAGGACTCGCACTACATGTGGATGAAACATAAGCACAGATATTGACACGATACTGACAGAAAACCAACAAAGGGGACCACCGATTGAACCAAAGATCTTGCCCCATCAAACAGAATGTATAAACCTAAAGAGAGCATGGATTTCAGGTCACCCACTCCCTTGCAGAACTTTCTTTGTTTAGATACATTTGAGTGTTTGTTTTTTTAGCTTTATTGGACAGTACAGTGTAGAGCACTGGTTTTCATGCCAACCGCTGGCCTTAATCACTTAATTGGCTCTAACATTTATGTCATCTGACATTTTAGATACATTTCTAGAAGAAAGCATGAATGACAGTCGAAGACTGCACTTGTACTTACTGTGATCTAATCTGAGTGAACTGGTGCTGGCGGATACGGCCAATTAGCTCATTCAGCCAGAGTAATTGGCGTAAACAGAAACCTGCGTACACACCGGCCCTCCAGGACTGGAGTTGCCCACCCGTGGTGTAGAGAGAGACAGGCAGAATTTGAGCTGGGGACAGAGAGAAAGACACGCAGGTCCACTGATGTGGCGGCCGCCCTGCCTGAGTAGCGCTCTCCAGGCTAGGCCACCGAGACGCCCCCCAGTAGCACCTTCTTCTTCTGTGGTCGCCACAGGTCCGTCGATGGGGGGCGCCATCGTGAGATCCATCGGGTTCCCCAACCTCATGGTGATCATCGGCATCATCAACATCCTGTACGCCCCCCTGTGCTGGTTCCTCAGGAGCCCCGCCGCTCGGGAGGAGAAGATGGTGAGTCATCGTCCAAATCCGTCTACCTCTGCATGCCACGGCAGGCTGACGGGACGCGACTTCTGCGCGTTTGATGGTGTGGCACAGAGCCAGAAGCCCATTAACGTTCAGTACACGTCTGTGGCTCCATCCTGTGTTATGAAATTATCTCTTTGGAAATGATACTTTTTTTTTGGTTTTGTTTTTTGGTAACCGCTTCTCTTTGGCTTTAACAAAGAGCCTAAAGCCACATTAAGTGGTTAGCTAATTACCTGCAAACACACACACTTGTCTGGCCAGTCAGAATTAAAATACACTGCAGATTAGTGCACTGCTGGCAGTGATATATGACTGGGCACTCCAGAAGATTTAGACTGGGAGAAATAGCCAGGATAAGACCAAGTGTGAGAACACTAGATAATGTTGGACGCCTACAATACATCCGGAATAAGTGTATTTCTTAATCAGATGGCGGATTGTAGCCAATATGAAAGATGGCTTTATGGACATTTTCATCTATTCTCAGTCAGCACGTTCCCGTTTCTCATGAACAACAAACAAAAAATAATAAGGAAGTGATTAAGAAATACTGTATGTAAAACACAATTCTTGATTGGGAAAAGGTTGCCCATCTGTTAGTAAAAGTTAAGCAAGGGAATTGCCTAGTGGGTTGGGGGATAAAAAAAACCTAATCCTTTTTGCCTTAATTTCTGGTAAAATATTTTAATTTCAGAATGATTGTGGATTGTTTGCTTTCTCCAGGCCATCATTAACCAGGAGTGCCCTATGCATGTGAAGAGCTACAACACCCAGAGGGACAGTCGCGAGTTCCCCCTGAGTGAGGACAGCGAGGGGGAGCCAGACGAGTGACCCGGTCCCTCCACACTCACACACACACACTCACACACACACACACACACTCACACACACACACACCTACACACACACACACACCTGCACACACACACACTCACACACACGCACGCACACACACTCACACCTACACGCACACTCACACACACATACACACACACACACCTACACACACACTCACACACACATCTACACACACACTCACACACACACACCTACACACACACACACACACACACCTACACACACACACACACACACACACCTACACACACACACTCACACACACACACACACACACACACCTGCACACACACACTCACACACACACACACCTGCACACACACACAGTCACACCTACACACACACACACTCACACCTACACACACACACACACACACACTCACCTACACACACACACACACCTGCACACACACACACACACACACACCTGCACACACACACACACTCACACCTACACACACACACACACTCACACATACACACACACACACACACACACACACTCACCTACACACACACACACACACACACACACCTACACACACACACACACACACACACACACCTACACACACACACACACACACCTACACACACACACACTCACACACACACACATACACGCACACACTCACACCTACACACACACACACACACACACACTCACAGACACACACACAGCCCCTACACACACCTGCACACACACACACACACACACACACACAGTCCCTACACAAGCCTGCATTACCTTAAATTCAATCCAGAGTGACCTGCATTTTAATAACATACAACTCAAGTCTGTAAGTATTTGGACAGTGACGCATTTTGTTGTTTTGGCTCCAGACTCCACATTGGATTTGAAATAAAATGATGAATATGAGGTTAAAGGTGTAGTTCGGTTTTTGTCACATCTATGTGTACATCCTGCAGATTATTCTTCATCACTTTGACAGTTGAATAGGGGTTTTCTTCACAGTTGAAAGTCTCCAGTGGTCTCCCATATTGCTTGCTATTGCTCTGCTCACTCGTGTATTCTTGCTTAACGATGTACCAAAAAGTTGTTTTGACACATCCATGTCTATGATTGATTTATTTTTTTTATTTTTTTCCACTCCATGATAGCCTGCTTTACTGACATGGATACTTCTTTGGTCCTCAGGTTGAGAGACAAGGGCAACAGGCTCCAAATACAAATTCCACACCTAGAATAAACTCTAGATCTTTTTGTTAGGTTTCTTGTGCTTGATGCAGCAACTGTCCAAGAATGAGCTGAGCGGTAAATTCTTCAATTACTTTTGGTCCCGCAAAATGAGGCGACTGCATAAAAATGGTTATAATTCCTACATTGTTCACCCGATATGTATGTAAATATAGCACCTGCAAATTAAAACTGACAGTTTAACATCATATTCATTCATGGTCATTCATTGTGCTAGAGTACCAAAGCCAAAATATTGTGTTACTCACCAAATGCTTACAGACTGTACTGTAAGTGCGTCCACCTGATTTATATGAGCAATGTGCACTATACACACATGGGCACACACTCACACACACACACACACACACTCCAGTAGAATACCTCATTGAGGAACCGTGAATAAGGGAGGTGGTATTTTGAATCCCATGTACAGCATTAATGTTGCGTACTACTGCAGTCATTCGGTGTCACCTGTCACTCTGAGTGCCCGAGTGTTGCCTTCCTTAGCCAGTCACCGTGTCATATGTGCAAAACTAAGTTGTCATAGTGCTACATATCACATTAACCCCATTCAAAGTCATTGTGAGGTAACATGGAAATGATCCAACCACAATCCAAGAGCCATGCCACAAGGTTGGACAGAGACCATGTTACAGAATATAATGATTACATTGATATTTTCAGTTTATGTTAATTAATTTACCATTTAAACATATTTCTCATATTTTAATATTTGACAGCTTTACTGTGAATCTGAAGTCTTTGACAGTTTTTACTGTGAATCTGAAGTCTGCCTCTCTTAAGCCCAAAACTACTAGATGCTTCTTGCAATAGGTCCAATCTGTTATTTGGAGGAACAGACAGATTTCCTATTGCTATTGACACTCATTAACTTCGGGAATGGACAGATTAGGAATTCCACTGAGGGTGATACTTTATTTTAGTTTAGTATATCAAAAATAATAATAAGAAATAATAAAAAAATCTTAATTTTATGATAATGTCTTCATTTACATATGGAAGTATTATACAGGGACATTGCACAGCATAGTGCCTATGGATATATGAAATCAATTGAAAAAATTACTTTTCTTTGGAGCTGTTGAATTGTTGCTGTTCTTTTTTTGCAATTCCAGGAGAATTGTATTGTGAATTGTGATGTCTGGTTTCAGGTTGTCTGCATATCTCACAGATATTAATGGGAATAGAAAGCACTTCATATATTCCCAGTAAAAAAATTTTTTAAGTCCATGAACTTAAATATATTTGCTAAATTATTTATATTATTATTATTTACGGTGCTCTGTGACTGCTGCTTTTACAGCATCGTCTGTCTCTAGATTGTGATAGACTGAATTAAACCAGTGCACACACATAAACATGCACACACACACACACAATCACACACACACTCACACACACACACACACACACACACACACACACACACACATTCACGCATACACACATTTTCATACTTTTATTCATGCCCACATACCAAAGTGACAGAAAAGGACATGGACACTACAGACACACAGTACAGAATAATGACATGTACACTACAGACACACAGTACAGAATAATGACATGGACACTACAGACACACAGTACAGAATAATGACATGGACACTACAGACACACAGTACAGAATAATGACATGGACACACTACAGACACACAGTACAGAATAATGACATGGACACTACAGACACACAGTACAGAATAATGACATGTACACTACAGACATACAGTACAGAATAATGACATGTACACTACAGACACACAGTACAGAATAATGACATGGACACTATAGACACACAGTACAGAATAATGACATGGACACTACAGACACACAGTACAGAATAATGACATGGACACTACAGACACAGTACAGAATAATGACATGGACACTACAGACACACAGTAAAGAATGATGACATGGACACTACAGACACACAGTACAGAATAATGACATGGACACTACAGACACACAGTACAGAATAATGACATGGACACTACAGACACACAGTACAGAATAATGACATGGACACTACAGACACACAGTACAGAATAATGACATGGACACACTACAGACACACAGTACAGAATAATGACATGGACACTACAGACACACAGTACAGAATAATGACATGTACACTACAGACACACAGTACAGAATAATGACATGGACACTACAGACACACAGTACAGAATAATGACATGGACACTACAGACACACAGTACAGAATAATGACATGGACACCTACCAGTTGCAGACCCTTTACCACTAGTCTGTAGTCATTTCCAAGGCCATCAAATATAAACACAAAATATATACATCTGTAGCCAAGTTGTTCCAAGGCTGACACAAAGAATTGGTACTTCAGTGCCTTTGTGAGGAAGGCCTCTTCTAGGCTGAAATCTAACGTACAACCTAACTCTGAAATGGACTCTGCTTTCCTCATCAACAACAACATCAGGAGTATGAGTAGACACATTGTGAAATATATTAGCACTATTATTGGTTGGTTGAACATGGTAGAAGTGACACAGGAATGCTTGTACATTCTCACTGTAGCTGGGTATGATGGTAAAATATATTTTACAACAGTTCCACTATTCTATCATGCCTTGCTACATACATTCACTTGTATGCATGGCAACCATTTAGCCAAACACACACAAATGTATACTGTATTGTATGTCATACAAGAAAATAATATAATTATATAAGTACATGTGTATGTGTGTGTGTGTGTGTGTGTGTGTCCATAGAAGATGTAAAATAGTGTCATGTTTTTGAAATCGAGTTCTGACATCATACAGTTTAGGATGAAGGCAAAATGCATAATTACAGAGTGCACAAAGTCGTGCTTCCAGTTATACGATATTTGCAAAGAGGCGACTGAAGCGCACGTCCATACAGCTGCTGGATTAAACAAGAAAACCTTTTTTTTTCTTTTCTTTTTTCTGTCCTTAAGCCGTGGCTTCGGATGTTGTAAAATTCAATATCCTCTCTCTCGCCCGGCCTGCACGTTGTTCTGCTTGCTTTGTAAATACGTCTTTATCTGTTAACAGAAAGGGTATCTCCAATCACCTTTAATTTCCTCTCGGGCTGAGGCGAGGCTCCACATTAAGCCGGGCTCGCTGCTTATCGAGGAGGTGAAACGATGGCGTGGCGCGGAGGAATAGGACCGAAAGGCTAAGATCTGCTTTCATTCAGCTGCACCGTCCATTTCCCCATCCCATAAATAACAAACCTGAATCTGCAATGAGAGCAACTGACAAAAAAAAAAGAAAAACCTGGCTTGCAGAGCCATCTGCAGAAATGATATTTGATTACCTGGCTAGCAGTCATGTTCTCAGCTGCCTCTGTAATTGGTGAGATTGCACTGATTTTGTGCCTGTACTTAGGGACTCTGCCCTCCAGTTTCTTTGAAATGAGATTTTGATATTATATTAACAATTTCAGTGCCATAGGAGTAAATGTAACTGTAAATATTTTAAATTGTCATGATACATTTAAATGGTATGATCCTCATTTACTGTCAACATTTATTTGCCAGAAACCATTTATGCAATTCATTTGGCACAATTGTAACTTTTATTCCCCCCAAGACTGTGATTGTCATTATATAACACATTTTAAACCAGTTTTATCCAGTTTAATATCCTGCTTTGAAATGTTTATCCCCAGTACCAATAAAATGATTACGAAACTCAAATTAAGCAAAGCTGTAGCTATCATTTACCAGTATTCATCTTTCATATTCAAAACAAATGGAATGTTTCTTTTATTTTCAGTATTGCCCCTGTATATTGAATGGATTCACTGATTTGTTGAAGCTGAATCAACAGAGCCAGGCCTATGTTTGCAGTTGCACTGCTTCCTTATGAGGTTTAATGAAATGCTTCAGAGCTGATGTGGATAACAGTGAACATAGGTGTAAAAATAGTGCGTCATTCAGAGAGGGGTGATGGGAAGGATTGATCTAATTTCCTGGCAACCTGTTCATTAAAGCTCTTTCATGGGAACAAATTCTCAATCAAGGCCCAGTGTTACAGCAAGAGTGTTCAAACTTTTAATATGAGCTGATGTTGGCAGTGGAAAACAACTGTGTAATTATGACCAAAGGCATACAGGTGGAAAAATCAATGGTCCTTCAGATATTTATAGCTTGTGGATTCTTAATAAACATTTCTTCCTCTCTAGCTGAGCACTAACACTCTAAAAGTGTTGCAACAAAACTAATTAATTCAGGGGGGAAAAAAAATCGGAAGCACTTCATTTGAATGAGCTTTTGTGAAAGTGAGAAAGAGAAAGGGTGCGGGAGGGAGAGAGGGAGGGAGGGAGGGAAGGAGGGAGAGTAGGCTTTCTCCCAAAGTACACAGTGTACTGAACCAGTCTTATCAGGATCATTGGTAATCTATGGAGGAAAGCACCAGGGCGTCACAGAAGTGGCCAGTCGCATATGTCTCTGAATTAATTAATGTATACGAAATTATCAATCAAAACATTTCAGGCAAAACTGTACACATAATGTATGTGTCAGGAATTATGTTAGCGCAGTACTGTACTGTCAAATTGCATTACTGCGGAAAGGTGCACGGCGCCCTCTTGTGGTGATGTACTCAACCTCCAGTTGAGAAAAAGAAACATATGCTCATATACTGTCAATCAACAATTATCAATCAATCAATCAATCAATCAACCTTTAATTAATTATTGTAGGACACATTGAGAGCATTAATGTGTACTCATTTATACATTAAATAATGTGTAAGAGTGTACAAGAGATTACAAAATACATTAAAAGAACAACAAAAATAAAAGAATAAATTATCATGATAATATTAAAATAACAGTGTTAAATAATACAAATAAAATAAATTCCATAAATAATAAAAGATCACAAGGACAATTATTAAAAAAGAGACAAAAAGAAAATTACCCTCTATTGCAAGGTTGAGATCAGAGATTTAAAATGACCAATATAAAATGGTATCAAACATATTTTGTGCTCAAAAATGATTGACATCTCTGTTTTGCAGTATTTGTGCCCTTCCTTTGTAAGCACAACAGAACTTATTTTCTATTGTGATTTAGAAGACAGATAAACATATTGGGATCTTTGAACCTTGACTCTAGCTGTTTAGTCTACCAAGCTAATTTTACGTGTAGGACAATAACTAGATGTAGTCTTTAACTAAAGTTACTCTGCATCAAAAAACATTGAAGAATAAAGAGTCCATGTGAAAAGTAAGACTGAATGTTCTGCATGTGCATCAGCTAATGACTATGTTGAATTTTTATGTGAATTTAAGTGCCCAAAAGATTGAGTTGGGAATATGAAATGTCAGTGCCCAACGGAGATCCAGGATGAGCTACAATGCGTATTTAATAATTGCCCGTATCTGGTAATTTTGCCTTTGATACATTTAAGGACAACTGGCAATATTTGAATACATGCTCTTTGGTTTTAAAACCAACACCTCAAAACACATAAGACTATAATATTACATGCAACAAGAGAAAACATTGTAAAAAAAATGTATTTGTGTTTAATCAATGTAGATGGATGATGAAATGTCTTTATTAAAAACAAGCATCAAATAGTACAATTGTTGTAAACTGGCAGTCTCTTGGCATTGTCCCTTCTCAAATAAACCATCCATCCATCCATCATCTGAACCCACTTATCCTGAACAGGGTCACTGGAGCCTATCCCAGCATACATTGGGCAAAAGGCAGGAATACACCCTAGACAGGTCGCCAGTCCATCGCAGGGCACACACACCATTCACTCACACCCACAGGCAATTTAGACTCTCCAATCAGCCTAACCTGCATGTCTTTTGACTGTGGAAGGAAACCAGAGTACCCGGAGGAAACCCACACAGACACGGGGAGAACATGCAAACTCTGCACAGAGAGGCCCCGGCCGACGGGGATTCGAACCCAGGACCTCCTTGCTGTGAGGTGGCAGCACTACCCACTGCACCATCCGTGCCGCCACTCAAATAAACTTAAGATTAAATAAATTGATGAAAATAACTGAAATATCCTCAATTCAAATAAATAAAATGAGTTATTTATTTTGAAAAAATGCATTTCACTGAAAATATATATAAAGAGTTAAAATCCACTCATGAAAAAATGTGGATCATCAAAAATCAAAGACTAAGTCTTGTTCTATTGCTTTTCTAAGCTCCTAGACAAACCCTAATTTCAACCCAAAAGCCTAATTGAAGCCAGAGGAGTCGTCTTAATATGTATTACAGTCTTACATCCAAAAAGCCAGAAGTCCTGCATTTCTGATTCTTCTGTTCAGATGGGCGAGACATAATCATTGTTAAACCACGACACTGAAATAAATGAATGCACATGGCTTTGAAGAGATTCCTGTAGAAAATTAAATATTATTGAAAAATAAGAAAAGTCTATAACAAAAAACAAAACAAAAAAATATGCGGACCTCTGTGAGAGAGACCAACGTTTCCGTTGTGAGTGGGGATGTATTTTGAAGTTGCACCATTTGAAACATGCGTCTCCAAACGTAAGGAATACGTATCTGGGATCTTACAGGCCAGTGTGTGTATTATTTCAAATGCGTTGCGTTAGAGAAACAACACTGAAAGGTAAGACGTGTAACTAGCTGCGGCACCGCATAAAGTGTACGAGCAAGTGGTTCGTTGTCATCAACAAGAACACAGGATAACTAGGCTAGCTAGCTAGCTAGCTAGCTAGCCAGCGAAGTCATCCCCAAAACTATTCCTTCTTGCAAGGTTCCTAGCAATTGAAGCACAGCTTACTGTACTAGCTAATGTAAAGTCCCTCGGTCTAATAACCTCACAACACCATGCTGCCTCTTTTTTAATAGGTGCCTGCATGATACCTATTTTTAAGTTGGGGTTGTAATCAACAAGGACACTGCCGAAATGTCTTTGTCAGACAGTTTGCAAGACCTCAGGATAAAAGAGGCTGCCGGACACCGGCAACGCGACGGTGTCTCCGTGCATGAAGTGCACTCGTGCGTCCAAGATTGCCTCCGAGTTGCACGCTCGTCTGCGGAACAGCTGGACCCCTTGCGCGGCGTTCAGCAATTATTTGAAAGTGGAGATGCTCACCTGCTCTTCTCCGAGTGCTGCGCCAACGAAGGCGCCAACATTAAGAATGTGTACCTGGAAATTGTGAGCTCTCTGACTCAGTTCGCTGCTCTGCCTGTCTGCGAGGCGGACAGTGGGGATCTCCCGGCCAGCTCTTACGAGGATATCCCCGAGAAGGCCAGCGCGGTCTGCGCAGCGTTGCTGGCCCTGGATCGCAGGCTTGGGGCTGGGAACGACGTTCCGTGTTGCCACGGTCCCTCCACTCCGTCCGGGCCTCTCGCGCGCGCACTCGCGCCTCGTCTCTTCGTTTTTGCGGCGACCCACCTGCACAATCAGCCCTGGACCAGCGAGACCTCCAGAACGGCTGCTTCTTCGCTACTGACCGCGGTTGTCCAGGGCAGCGGCTTTACGTCCAGCTCCCAGTTGCTGTGTGGAAATACTGTAGATGAGCACACTGGAATCCTTTCTGCCGTCCTGGAGATTCTGAAGCCAGAGTTAACCAAGTAAGATGTATCTGTATTCATGTGAACATTTGTTATGAACACTGCAACAACTGAACTTCCAACATCCTTGGTATATTTTAAATAGCAAGATCACAAAACATATACAGACACTATCCTCTAATGCCTAAGAAAACAAAGTAGGCAAGTTGTTTTATGACAAACCTTTCCCCCCCCCCCATTACAGAGAGAACTGGAAGAGAAACCAGGCCACAAAGCACATCTTTGCCTGGACGCTCACTCAGGTGGGCCGTCCATGGCTGGCCGAGTTTCTGGACAGGGTATTTCCCCCTTCCCTTCTGATCTCGGACGACTATCGCACTGACAACAAAGTGCTAGGGGTGCTCTGTCTGCGTCATATCCTACTCAATGTGGTAAGAGCATCTTTGGAAAATGAAAACAAGTTTTAGTGTTTCACTATTTTGCTAACTCTTAACTAACAATTTCCTTTTTTTTTTCTTTCCCCCCAGCCTGCAGCTGATCTCAGGCAGTACAATAGGGCCCAGGTACTCTACCATGCCTTGTTCAACCACCTCTATGTTGCTGAGGCAGAGCTCATTGAGGTAATACTGGGGGGAGGGGCTGTGTCATGACCATTGAATGGCATCATGGCCGTTCACATCACAGCTTGACACAGTTTAAACTGTAGTGTCCTGCCACACTCATTGAGAAACCAGGAATCGTCCTGGCGTGCCGCAAGATCTGCTTATACCTTAAACCACTTATACATTATAGTTATTTAGTTATAATTATTTAGCTCACGCTTTTATCCAAAGATCATGGATCTTATCATGGGCTATACCTTACTAGGCTACAGGCTGCCCCTACTTGACCTTGGAGCAAAAAAATCTGTATTCAACTGCTTTCACACAGAGCAAAGAGCACACTAAAATATGGTATCTTTAATAATAAGATTTATCTGACGTTTTTATCCAAAGTGACTTACAGTTGATTAGACTAAGCAGGGGACAATTGTCCCTGGAGGAATGTGGCGTTAAGCCTTACTCGGGGGCCCAGCAGCTGTGCGGATCTTATCGTGGCCACCCCAGGCCTTGAACCAACAGCCTTCCGGGTCCCAGTCATGCACCTAATCTGCCTCCGCACCCTTCTCCCTTCTCCGAGGCGGTTCTCCCCTGCCTGCTGGACCTGCTGTCTGTCCTGGAGAAGCCTCCGGTGGGCACGAGGGTGCCCCGGAAGCCCAACCACTACGACCAGGTGCTGCGGCTGATCCTCACCCACATGGAGATGGAGCACAAGCTGGCCCTGCGCCGCGTGTACGTCAGAAACGTCGCCCTCTTCATCGACAGGTGAGCCCCCCGAACACATTCACACTCACTTCATCGGGACCCGTGGTCTGCGAAGTGTGCCACATGAGTACAATTTGATTTGATTTGAGCTCCAGCTCCTACCGATATGAAATGACTCATTTTAATTAATTTGCCTTCAGTGGTGAAATTAGAATTCTAGGCCATACCCCCCCTCATGCAGTCCTCTGTTATGCCAAACAGAACAAGGCTCTCTTGTGTCAACCAAGGTGAAATATGTACAAAAATAAATCCAGCGACTCAAAACAATGTATTCGTTTTTTAAAAAGTGCCATCTTGTTCAATCCACACAATATTATTGTATCGCAGTCCACTGTGTCGTCAGTTTGAAAGCAGCCTGCCGGCGATGCGCTCGATCATCGTCTGAGGCTGATATTCCCTGAAATGTTCCCGTCGTCTATTATACAAAGTGCAGTTACCAGGACAATCCCCATGAGCCCATGATTTCCGCAGTACAAACGCCATCTTGCTTCCTCTTCAGATTGTAAATAAACAACAAGTGAAATAAATTCCTGGTCCAAGAGGTGCTTTTAATGAATAAGAATCCTTGATTAATCTGCCGTGTGAATTTAGATTCATAAAACATGCATCATACGATAAAGTGGTCTTTTTTGGGCGATTATCATAGGTTATTTCCCACTTTGGAAAGCATGTGCATGTGTTTTCATGAAGTCGTTTTACCTCCAGGATGGGCATCACCGCTGTCCGTCACCTGAAGAGACTGGAGAGCGTCATTCTGGGATACCTGGAGGTCTCAGACGCTCCTCTGGAGCAGACGAGGCTCAGTATCCTGGAAGTTCTGAAGAAGACTATACAGCATGCCTGGCCAAGGTGAGGAGGAGGAGGGGGGGTCAGGGCACTTTCTCCAAATCAATCCGTCAGCCCCCTCCTACGTGCATGTGTGAACCATCATTTTCTTCCCACATGTCCATTTGGGACCCCTCTGTAAATTCACCCCTCGAACACTAAACAAAATGACTGATTTTACTTGACATTCCAAACATGGTTTCCAAATGACCTTTTGCCTGAATAATGATGATGATGATTTGACCAAGATCTGCAGAATGTGGTCTACAGCAGCCTAATTGTTTGCTGGATGGATTATTTTGTTTTGACAAGATGTGCATTTTCTGCTTATTGCAAAAGGGTACCTTTACCTCGGTGTGACTTTTGACCAACTGCTGATAAGCTGTTGATCATGCACGCATTTCATGAATGTAAGTCAGATAAGTGAATGGAAAAGGATAGCCTCCAGTTGAAGACGATGTGTGCGTATCTGCACATGCTCAGTGCGCGCTCTCTCCTTGCGCACACAGACTGGAGTGCAGGATGACCGTGTTGGTGCGCGCTCTGTTGAGACTGCTGGTGGACGTGTCTGAAGACTGCACTTCGGCGCCCCCTGCTGTTAGGGAGGAGCTCCTGAGCAGGGCCACACACTGCCTGCAGCTGCTGGATTACTGCTCCCAGGGAAAACTGAAGGTAGGAACCTCGGC
Source organism: Conger conger (assembly GCF_963514075.1). Lineage (NCBI taxonomy): Eukaryota > Metazoa > Chordata > Actinopteri > Anguilliformes > Congridae > Conger > Conger conger. The sequence continues at coordinate 45,908,211 of NC_083770.1, read as the reverse complement.
TATAAACCTGCAGGTGTGTGTCCACATTAAACACTGTAGGTCAGGGGTCGGCAACCCTGGTCCTGGAGAGCCGCAGGGTGTGCTGGCTTTCGTCTCCACCTTAAAATAAGCAACCGATTCAGACCCAAGAAACCAGGTGAGGTGAGTTAACTGTGTAATCAATGGCTTTCATTGATCAATTAATGCCAAGTAACAGCGAAAGCCAGCACACCCTGCGGCTCTCCAGGACCAGGGTTGCTGACCCCTGCTGTAGGTGATAATCCACCTTTGGTGGCTATGCACGATTAATGCTCAGATATTCACACTGATACAGGGTTGTAGATCATAATACAGTGTAATAATAAAAACATTTTGAAAATCTGTCACAGTTGGCTGAAATGCAAGTAAACAGAACTTTTCAAAGGAAGATTGACTGGTTATCAGAAAGGTTTGAAGAACAATTTCCATAAAAAGATATCATGGCTGATATTGTACTGGCGATGTAAAATTGTCATTGTCAACCTTGCATCAGGGAGGGGTGGGAAATCTGCATAATTTCAGTTGAATGGACCCGCAAGGTCGGTAGTTCGATCCCCGGTGTTGCCACAATAAGATCCACACAGCCGTTGGGCCCTTAACCCTGCATTGCTCCAGGGGAGGGTTGTCTCCTGCTTAGTCTAATCAACTGTACGTCACTCTGGATAAGAGCATCTGCCAAATGCCATTCATGTAATATAATGTAATGTAATGTAATGAAAGCTTTGCCCCTTCAGGTTCTCCTGAGAGAGGTGGATGGCAGCTGTGTAGATGGCACAGTGCTGGAATGCCTGAAGAAGGTCACAGACGCCAGCTAAGAGAACACAAATACTGTGGATCAAGGGAAGCCACCCCAGCCCTTCCCAAAATGGACGTGTGTGTACAGAACGGAACCCATCCCAGCCCCTCCTAAAATGGATGTGTGTACAGAACGGAACCCATCCAAGCCCCTCCTAAAATGGATGTGTGTACAGAACGGAACCCATCCCAGCCTCTCCTAAAATGGACGTGTGTGTGTGTGTGTACACCTTCCTGTGCCGTGTCAGCATGATTAAGCATCTTTTACAGCTTCTGGAAGATTCCTGGTCAGCAGTCTAGTCTCACTGTGTGGATTTCACGGATGCAGTGCAGCTTGCGCAATTTTCATGAACTGTTTATTTAAAAATAAGAACTGGCTGTCACTGGTGTAATACAGTTCATATTGGTGGTGTAAAGAGCCATCTTGAAGAGTGGAATTCCCTGCATTTTTTACAGTACATAATCTGGCATTACCTTCTCTTGAGACTTGCAACATAAACAGATGAATACAATGGTCGAAATGATTTGACTTCCATCGCTAACAGTATGTCCCTCACAGACATATTCCCTATGCCTAAAGAGATTTAAACATCAGGGTAGTGTAAAAAAAATAAAGACTAAATAATATGTACTTGCATTCCTTGTACAGCCATTGTGATGAGCATTGGTATAGCCGTTTTATATAAAATGGGGCGAAACTGTTTTCTATGCACTGTCGACATTCTTCAGGACAGCAGGGCACTCGATTCGATTTCCACTGCGTTTTAAATTTAAACTGAGCAGGCAGACGAAGGGTCCATTCCCGTTAACACACACACGCTGGAAAAAGGCAGCCGAGGTCATGATATTGCAACGCACCGACCGGTTCCCACTGAACCGGCCCCAGCCACACAGAACGCAGGGAGTGGTTTGGCAGAGTGTTGGGCTTACAGTACGCGCTGCGCACAGGCAGTCTAAGTGGCCTTGCTCTTGGTGGCGGGCTCCAGCTCCTGCTCGTACTCGATCTCCACGTAGGCCCGCTTCTTCCTCGCGGGGCCTTTAAGCGGCGCCTTTCCTTTCGACTTCCCCGCGGACGTGGAGGCCGCGGCCTTGCCTTTCCCCTGGCCCGTCGCCTCCCTCTCCTCCTCCACCTCCATCTCCTCCTCAGACTCCTCCTCTTCGCTGGAGGTCCCGCCCTCATCGCTGCTGCCCTTCAGTTTGTTCATGTCCTGCCGAAGAACACACCGTCAGCGCCATGGCAACACCACACACTTCTATCTGCGTGGCAACACCACATACTTCTATCTGCGTGGCAACACCACATACTTCTATCTGCGTGGCAACACCACACTTTTCATTCTGCCGGTTCACTCAAGTTTTGAAATAAAAAATAGATAAATAAACTAAATCACAATATTCCCTAAATGTTTTTTTGTTTTTGTCAAAGTATTACTCTAGTATCATTAAAAAGTTCAATTTCCTTGTTAAATGGAAGAATAAAAATGTGTTGTGCTGAATTTTAACAAATTAAAAATATGTTAAGGTCCAAACTGCATGTAACCTGGTAAAACTTTGTTGCAGAAATTCCTCTACTGCTTCCTAAATGTGTTCAGTGTTGCTTTAAAAGTGCCAGTAGGGGAAGGTGGAGAATAAAAATGTGAACAGCGTTGATACTAATTTGAGTATCGTAACAAACTCAACGTGTTCCGTACACCAAGTTAGCTCACCATGTTCTGAACAGTGCAACTCTCATGACGAATAACTAAAAAATTACTTACCAGATCAGCTTTGGTGTGTGTGTGTGTGTAAAGTATAATTCCTTCTATTTTCATAAAAGACTTGGTACTAGTCACATACGTGATCCATTTCAGCGTACAGTGACATGGTAATAGTGCTCCACTCTGACAGTGTGGTGGGGAAGCTGTTGCTAACGAGAGACTATGAACCGGGCAGGCTTATACCACCATCGTGAGCTAACATGGTCTTCCAAATACCCAGGCGTTGTGCAGTTATTTGTTGTTTTCTCCATATTTATTGGTCCAATACAAATCACATCAAGTGTTTTAGTGTCTGAGATAGTCAATAGGCAACCACAATCAGAAACCACTTTCCTCAGGAGAAAAACTGCCACCGAACAGACGTTGAGTTCTGGTGGAAGCGGCTGCTTCAATGAGTTTACGTTAAAAAAAAACAAACAAACAAAGCATGAACCCCCTTTACCTCAAAGTCGCTAATGTCACTCTCTTCCAGCTCATCCTCAGCAACAAATTCTTTCTTCCCAACATCCTGGAAACAGGGAAGCATAAAATGGCTTGGTTAAAAATTGGAATCAAATTTTCACTAATATAATGCACACCAGATCTCCCCAATACACTTAATGTAGCAACACAAAACAGATCGTACCATGAACACAATTCTAAAACGGTGTTTTAGTTCAGGGTATTCTCGCATAGTAATACCAATGTGTGTGTCTGGTTGTGCTCTCATGAGCTGAACGCTTTGAGACTGTTAAAGTGAGACTTGTGAATTTCCAAATTCGTTTACAAACAAGAATTACTGGAGGTTTGACCCTCTGAACTCCAGACTCTTCATCCCTCCATATGGACTCTGGTTTCATATATTAAACCTGTAGGCCAGCGGAGGATGGGCTTGCCCCTATAGCCAGGTACCTCCCAAGCTTTCTTCCCATCTTCTTGCCACTGGTTTTTCTCCCCTAAGGGATCAATTTACCTCATATGCTATTGCGGGTTTAGGGCTGGTATGTTTAATTCTCTTTTTGTGTGTCACTCTGAAAAGCGCTATACAAAAAGAAATTGAAAATTGAATTGATAGAGATATGCAGTTCCCTTCTGACTGGCACTCTATTCCTGGAGGGTGTGGGTGTATATGCAGGATTTTCTTTCACCAATAACTAACTTGATTCACAGTTTTATACCTCAAAATGTTTCGATAGAAAATGTTTCATTTATGCAAATGACTAATCTTCCTGCTTTGGTAAGTACAAGCAGAACCTTGATGCTTTCAAAAAAGATCTAATCGTGAATCTGAACTGAATAAAACAGGCTTGATATTGAAGCATGCACTGGAACCCACACACTGGAACCCACGCACTGGAACATGCCCTACGAGAGTTTCCCCTCACCTCATCATCCTCTTCCTCCTCTTCGCCCTCGGATGAATCCGTCTCGCTCTCCACGTCCTGCTGCTCTAAGGCTTTGTCAAAGGCATGCACAGGGAAGTTGTAGATGTCTCCGTACTGGGTGGGAAAAAGCACAAGTTATGTTGCATACATGGACGTCGATCCTGGGGCGGAAATGTAAACAATATATATATATATAGTTATGTTGGATTGCACAGCAAGTACAGGGCCCTACCACGGCAAGAATAAACCCTTGAGAAAAATGAGGAACATCGAAATTTGAAATGAAATCCATGTCCTTGGTTACATACAGGCAGCAGAATGCAAACGCACAGCATTCATTCTGTGCGAGGGGTGACATGGCTCAGGCAGTAAGAGCAGTCGTCTGGCAGTCGGAGGGTTGCCGGTTCAATCCCCCGCCCGGGCTGTGTCGAAGTGTCCCTGAGCAAGACACCGAACCCCTAAATGCTCCTGATGAGCTGGTCGGTGCCTTGCATGGCAGCCAATCGCCGTTGGTGTGAGTATGTGTACGAATGGGTGAATGAGAAGCATCAATTTGTACAGCGCTTTGGATAAAGGCGCTATATAAATGCCAACCATTTACCATTCTCATGTTAAGGCTTCGGGTTGCCAGGATCATTGTCATACAGCTCCATCACAAAGCAATTCTCTCAATCTTTTATTTAGTCTCTCGAGTGTGAAATCTTTCAACAAATATGGGGGGATCAGAAAAGTAATATCAAATAGGATCAGCCCAAAATGGAAATATCTTACCGTTCCTTGTTTCAGTCTCTCCAGCAGTTCTTTCTCTATGGCATTGTCAAGCTGGGCTGCGATCAAGGCTTTTTCCTGCAACACAGTAAACGTTACTGAAGCATTACATTAATTCATCAGGTCATTACAGTTTAACCCTGGGGTAGTCTTAACAATCTGTATACTCCCCTTGTCCTAAGGGTCAAAAATGACCCTAAAATAAAGCAGCTTAATTGAATTTTAAACCCCAAATCTATTCTGCACGAGGAAACAACCTGTCACTCATCACAAAGTTTGTCATCAAATTTCACGCTGAAAAAAGATAATTTAGGGGGTTTTCTCTGCCGTTCAACACACATAGTGGCAGTTTTACCCTTAATTCAACACAAGTGTTAATAAACCATGAATAACGTAATGCACCCAGTACATATACCTCCAAATATTAAGACCAAAATACTTCTTCACTACTAGTCACCCAACACAACAAGTCTTTCATGAATCTGTAGTAGTTTGGGCATACAGTTGCTGCCAACTACCATCAAATTATGAGCAGACCATACAGCGTTAGTCCATCGTCTTGGTGCAGATGGAGAGAGACCCGAGTGATGAGAGCCATACTGGTAATTATGGAATTAATTATACAAGAGGCTGCCGGCCATGAAGCCAAAACACCAGAGATAAAGTCAAGATACAAATTCTAGAGCAAAGGGAACACTGTGGAACAACGGGCACTCTTAAGTGGGGTTAACATATACTATCAACTATTTTGAGGATGTATTTGTCCCCTTGATGTGCACCTTTGCCTATAATATCTACAGCAATACACAGATGTGTTTATAATGCATGTCGCAGCTTTAGCAGAAGCAACCGTTCTCTCACGGCACACTGCGGTCCTCCCAGACTTACCTCTCTCCTTTTCTCCCTCCTTTCTACCTTTCTGCTGAGCGGAACCAGTTTTCTCCTGAAGCAATAGAATATTTGTTAGTGTCCTAACAATCGAGCCGGTGTATGTCACTGCAACATGGGAGGACAGGCAGACCTTTGACATGTCAGCTCAAAAAAGGGAGGGCATTTAAAATTGTGATCTGAGAATAAAATGCAGTGTAAGGTTCTTTGGCTGTAACACTGTGGTTTGAGTACGAGACTGAATGCAAGGTTATTCTGCTCCAAAACTGTGGTTTGAGTGTCAGTTGGTCTGGTGTAAAACTGTGGTTAGAGTGTCAGTTGGTTTGGTGCAACACTGTGGTTTGAGTGTCAGTTGGCCTGCTGTAACACTGTGGTTTGCGTGGCAGTTGGTCTGGTGTAACACTGTGGTTTGCGTGGCAGTTGGTCTGGTGTAACACTGTGGTTTGCGTGGCAGTTGGTCTGGTGTAACACTGTGGTTTGCGTGGCAGTTGGTTTGGTGTAACACTGTGGTTTGCGTGGCAGTTGGTCTGGTGTAACACTGTGGTTTGCGTGGCAGTTGGTTTGGTGTAACACTGTGGTTTGCGTGGCAGTTGGTCTGGTGTAACACTGTGGTTTGCGTGGCAGTTGGTCTGGTGTAACACTGTGGTTTGCGTGGCAGTTGGTCTGGTGTAACACTGTGGTTTGAGTGGCAGTTGGTCTGGTGTAACACTGTGGTTTGCGTGGCAGTTGGTTTGGTGTAACACTGTGGTTTGCGTGGCAGTTGGTCTGGTGTAACACTGTGGTTTGAGTGGCAGTTGGTTTGGTGTAACACTGTGGTTTGCGTGGCAGTTGGTCTGGTGTAACACTGGTTTGCGTGGCAGTCGGTTGTCTGTAGGACTCACTGTCGCTTGAGGGTGAGCTTGCGGATGCGTATCAGGTACTGCGTGATCTTGGTGAACCGCTGTTTACACTTGTGTCTGATGAAGCGAGGCCAGTAGATAAGGTTTTCGTCTATCTGGTCCAGTGCCTTCTCATAGTTCTTGCTCAGCTTCACCTGCGGGGTGGCAAAAAGACACAACACATTTCGCATGAGACATTACATTAACATTTTAGTCATTCAACAGATGCTTTTAATCCAAAGCGACTTATAAGTGCATAGGTTCTTCATCAAGTTAAAAACATCAAATCCATTGACAGCAAAACGCTATAGCATGAACAGCTCTTCTAACCAAAAACAATAGTCAACCATAAGGCGACCAGAGCTGGCAGACCGGAGTGCTCTTGCAATTAAAGTTTGAAAAAATAATAATAAAAAATAAAAAATAATAATAATTCCCAAAGCTTCTGTATGTTCTATAATCACATGGTTTCATGTTTGTAGTGACCTTTTACAAGCAGCTCGGCTAGGTGCTAAGTGACATTCTCAGCATTGTTGGTGCCACCGATTACTTACCTTCTCCCACATCCGGGCAGGAAAAGCTGCTCTTTCTATTACCTTCATGTATAGAAAACACTGACCTGGGGGGCAAATGGTACAGATATTACCATAAACTCCTACCTGACTGTATTATATTATAATATTATTATTCATCATTAGCATCTCATCCTATATGGTTTACCATATAAATGATAGCCGCCATAACAATATCATTAATCATTAGCATCTCATCCGATATTGTTTACCATATAAATGATAGCCGCCATAACAATATCATTATTCATCATTAGCCCCTCAGCATTATATTGTATGTCCTAGCTAGACAGCTGGGCCGTGGCTTCAATTGAAATACAGAAACTACTACGGATTACTCCTAAACTGAGCCTCAAAACAGTGAGTCCTGCACTTACAGCAGAAGAAAGACACAAAACGTAGACATTCATACTTAAGACGGTTTTGTTTCGACAAATGTATCAAGTTGTTCTGCCTGTCATTTGCTCCGGGCTCAACCTTGTAGTGGTAATCAAATGGGTGACAGCATCCTAACAAACAATTAATCTACATCTATCCACATTTTTTTTTTATTTCATGATAATTTGCTTCAATGTTTAACTGAGTTTGAAGAGTTTAAGAGCATTTTGCTGTACCTTTTTCTTCTTTGATGGTAGCATACTGACTGTTTGCCAAAGGACAGGAAGAACGGTTACATAGTCCAGTTACATTGAATTCATTCCGGCAAAAATTCTGATTCTTTGTCCTGTGGGTGAAAACAACATGTTAACACTGCCAGCTGCATTGGTAGCTAGAGCAATTCCCAATACGTGTTTCTAATTAACCAAACTAAATCGTAAAATACAACCAAATACAGAGTACCTCGTATGATATAACAATTATGTTAGCAAATTCACATACGCATACATTTAAAGAGCAAACACAATTACTTACTTGACTTTGTAGGAGCAGAACTTATTGTTTCCAATTAGGTCCCAAATAACCTAAAGCAATGTTAGAAATGGAAATTGGAAAGTGTTAAACTTCACATTAGAAATAGCTATCTAACACGCTGTATTGCTAAGTTACTTAATAGCTAACACGCAGAACTGCCGCGATGTAACGTTATTCACTTACGTCGTCGTGCTGCATTTTCCACTTTCGGTGAAACAGGTGTTATAAATTGTGCGTTTTGATGATGTTCCAAATACTGTATATAAATGCACCGAGTAAAATATAACTGATATATACTTATGAACTGTAACTAATGATACTCTGCCACATGCGAGGTTAGGAAGCAGCCATGTTGAAATGGAAAGGCAGGCGACGCGTAAATCTCGCGATGTGTGACGGGAGGCTTGTGACGTAATTCTCACGTGAAAACAGAAAAGCAAATTTTGAAAAAAATAAATACAATTTTGGCGATTATGCAGCCCACATACGTGCATCTGTGTAACAGTTCCGTCGTGCGGTTACGTTACTAGCCGTCTATAGTTCTGAACTGGAAAAGCCGTCAGGATAAATTAATTGGGTTTGTGTTCCTATAAGATAATTATTGGAATTTGCTAGCTAGAGCTATCCTACGGCAGGATTTACCTTTGTTAAAAAAAACGGCTTCTAGCTTTAAAATGGACGCCAAACAGAGTTGCAATCTGAATTCAAAACAAATAATAGGGACAATACTTTTACACTACATTATTGGCATTTGGCAGACGCTATTATCCAGAGCGACGTACAGTTGATTCGACTAAGCAGGAGACAATCCTCCCCTGGAGCAATGCAGGATTAAGGGCCTTGCTCAAGGGCCCAACGACTGTGCAGATCGTATTGTGGCTACACTGGGATTAGAACTACAGACCATGCGTGTCCCAGTCATTTATCTTAACCAGTAACGACTACACTACAGGTCACACCTCAATACTTAGTTATCATAAAAGTTAGTTGACTTAGTTCTTAATAAGTATCAAGCTATTATCGTACATCCATATTAATCATAATTTGCTCGATTCAAGATCAGAAGGGTAATGTACATTGCGTAACAAGAGAAGGCTGTACATCTCACAGAGACTCTGTGAAGTTCCCATTCATCATTTGCATGAACCGAAAGGATCGAGTTGTTTAAGGTGTCCATTTTGAGTGTATATATCGGATGCAACGTTTTGAATATGGTGTGTAATTATTATTCAACAAAACTAAACATGGACACCAAGTTAGGAATGGTCACATTAGCACAACATTCCTATCGTACTATTCTAGTATTGCAGTTATGCGCCATTGTCGTGGGTATCATGGAAAAGTAGAACTTGCTAATATATTCATGACCAGTGCATTTTGGGAAAACCCCATTGGTTCTCGAAGGCTCAGTCGACCAGGGATTGACGTTCCTCTTGAAGCTCGCAAAATCCGGTGGTTAGCTGAGGTATTGCAGTTTATTAAGCCACCGGTGCCAAAAAGCTAATTTCCCCATTGAGGTCCATTCAAAACTATGAATTTATCGTGGGGAAATTATGCGTGCTTTTAAATTCTAAAATTACTTCACACTGAACTAATTACTCTCCAGGAGATAAGAGTCGCACATAAGATTATTTCATTCCTATTCGTCCCTTCACGTTTAGGTACCCAGTACGCATGCTCCGGTGACAAAAGAAGTCATAGTGCGCATGATCAGGTGCCCAAAAAGCGCCGCAGTCAAACGTGGCAGCCTCCATAAACTGGCTTCATGCGCTATTCGGAATCCATGGAACCGGTGAGCCGAAGCTTTATAAGTTTTATATATCTGCATATTCAGTCCACCTTTGTCCACGCATAGATCAAGAAAATGCAAGAAAAGTATTTCTGGATAAGAGCGTCAGGTAGATGAATGTAATGTGACCATAAAGGAAAACCGGCTTGTTGAAAACGTACTATAATGTAACCATTTAAGTATCTAAAGAATCCTAATTTGGATAAACATTGTGTGTGAAGAGGTTTTGTTTCAGATGATATCAAAACTGCAATTTTCCTTCATATTGAATGCCACTTTCTGCTGCTATTGCTCATTTTGTTTTATCATCCAGAAAGAGCAAACACTGTATGCTACAAATACTTACAGATATGACACTAATGCAAGGGTTCCCAAACTGTGGGTCGGGACCCCATGTTAATTCGCTCAATTTCAGGATGGGGTCGCCTGAAAATTTTGAAAAAGATAAAATGGGTTGATATATGTGTTTTAGTGATTAAGTGATTCTGTATTGTATGTTCTTTCAGTTTATAAAGACAAATGTATCTGTATCAGCCCTTCTTGCCACTACCTCCGGTCGTGGCGAAACACTGCTAGTACACCACAAGAGGGCGCCAGCAGCACCTTCATAAACGAAAAGATTAAGTCCACTGTACGAGAACAAGACTGTCAGGCACGAACAGAACATACACGGAATCGGCTGCAATAGCCTGTCAGTCAGAAGTGTGCAGCAAATTGCAGCAGAATTTGTCATTTAAATTGTGATTGGTCTATATATTTTACTAGCTGTCAATTACAAGCAAAGCAGTTCCCCCCCCCCCCATTTTTTTGTAAACATCATCCATGCTGGGCTTAGCCAAGCTAACTGGGGGATGGTTATAAATAGAGGTGCTGCTGAGTGTAGCGGTCTCTCATCAAATCACATATTCACAGCATCACTGAATTAATTTCCTTAATGCAAAACGCATAATGGTCATCTGAATGCCTTTTAATGTGGAGTTTCTCAATTGTCCAGTTCTTGAAATGCATATAACCAATTACAAATATTTACATAGAAACAATAATTACCTACATTGTATGTACTAATTTACCCATAAATGTATATACTACTTATAGTAAAAAAAGAAAAAGTTTTTTGAGACTTGAAAAGCTACCTTTTCAGGATGTAATTTGCAATCATTACCAGTGTTGATGTTGTTCAAGGCACATGGAAAGATAGTGTTTTGTCTCATGAAATCAAATGTTTGCACCAAAATTGAACCAATTCAAGGGACATAATATGAAAGAGGAAGTTTTTAACAGCCAGGACAAGATCCAATACGATTTCCTCTGAATATTACAACTTAAAATGAGTTTTGTGGAAATCACCCAGAAGCAGCAAATAATTCAGAAGACACACAGAGTAACTGATTTCAACAAAGCATAAAAACATTTTGCAGTCTTACATTTTATTTCTCTGTATGGCCAGGTAAGGTTGACACAAAAATGCATGCATTATAAACTTCAGGCACTTTGCTGGTGGGTATTGCCATTTTCCTTGACATCTCTAAGTACATATATACATGTCATAGTGTTGATCAGTGTCATTTCCTTTTGAAGGGCCAACCACAATCATGGGGATTCCCAATCTTGCATATTTTCTGGGTTATCTGTAAATCTCTGGAGAACTGAATACACCAGGGATTGCAATTCTAAGAGTATAAAGGTACAAGTATGTACAGTTAATAATAAAGCTAAATAGAAGACACTTTGCTTTTCCAGGATTGTGGTTGGCAGTTTAGCCACTGTTCAGTACCTACATTTACTTCATAAACTACACCTTAAACTATCTGGTCATTTTATGAATTCACATTCATAATGGTTGGCATTTTGGAGTGAGGTGGAAGGTATTGGTTATCACAATAGATTAAATAATATATCAATAGATCCCTTTTAAAGAACTTCCCATTTGGCTCAACCAATTGATCTCTGATTATGACCACACTGCTGTAAGCAACCACATATAAAACTGTTCATTCTGTATGCTGCTAATGTACATGGCAAGTCATCCTTTACTAACATATAAATACATCACCTAACTTACAACTTGGTAACAGTAGAAATACCCCTTTGAAACAGTGAATTCTGTGCTCTACCTGGGCAGTGTTTGCTTATTAGCAGCAGATCAGCAATTTCACTATTCACCTGTTTGACTGTGAATAAAATACAGGGTGTGACACTTAAGAAGAAAACATTTAGAGTCAACATCAAAATGATGCACAGATTTAAAAGCCAGTTTTGATAACACTCACATTGACACCATCAGTCTCAAAGACTGAGACTCTTACATCCCCTTTAGTCACAGAACATCAATGCAAGCTCCATCTCCAGTCTCTTCACTTAAAACCCCATCGAAAGGGCATCGTTGTGTACCACAGATGGGGCTCTGGATATTGTGCCCATTGGTCACCTTATGGTTTTTGTTCTCTCATTCTCTGGGATTTTACCTGAAAACACTTGATGGGATTCATGGAACACTGGCTTCCGGACACATGGAAGATTTACAGTGCAAATGCAAGAAAGTCTAAAAATGTAAAATTTGACCATTTTACTTTGAATAAAAATTTACATCTCAGTAAGCAACCGAGATGCCAAAAGTACACACTTGGCTTGCATTTCAGTCAGATTTACAATCTGAATACGAAATAAAATTGTTGGTTAAGGGCTATCAAACAAAAAGGCTTCAAAAAAAATTTTGAAGTCACTTTTCTTTGACGCGGAGTGGTTTGTGCTAGAAGATCTTGTAAACATTGTTTCAAATGTATTAGCATTAGCCCTGGTCCATTTCACATAAATAACAAAAGTAGAAAGCAACCCTCACGTTGGATCAAGCCCGGCGCCTCCAGCCCACATAAAGTATGCCACACAGACGCACGATCCCCCTCCTTTCACACCCAACGCTACACCAAGAGTCTGGCAGACGGATCCCCAGTCGCTCTCATTACGGGGAAAGAATTCCCTCACTCTGATGTTTTTCCGGGCGCTTCACTTCTGTTTTGTTCTGAATCGGTAGCAAGTCCTTCTGAGACAGACGGGACGTCATCGCGGGCAGAAGGGCGTGTGGGCTGAGGAGTCCCATAGCACTGCATCATGTGTTGGGCAGAGATTTCTCCACGGGTGTTGTGTGTTGGGCAGAGATTTATCTACGGGTGTTGTGTGTTGGGCAGAGATTTCCCCACGGTTGTCGTGTGTTGGGCAGAGATTTCCCCACGGTTGTCGTGTGTTGGGCAGAGATTTCTCCACGGTTGTCGTGTGGTGGGCAGAGATTTCTCCATGGGTGTCGTGTGTTGGGCAGAGATTTCCCCACGGGTGTCGTGTGTTGGGCAGAGATTTCCCCACGGTTGTCGTGTGTTGGGCAGAGATTTCCCCACGGGTGTCGTGTGTTGGACAGAGATTTCCCCACGGTTGTCGTGTGTTGGGCAGAGATTTCCCCACGGTTGTCGTGTGTTGGGCAGAGATTTCCCCACGGTTGTCGTGTGTTGGGCAGAGATTTCTCCACGGGTGTCGTGTGTTGGGCAGAGCTTTCTCTCTGAGGGCCGGCGGTTACACCAGCTCGTCCAGCAGGGTACCGATGCTCTGGTGCGGCTCGGGCGGCCCGGCGATGGGCTTGTTACACATCGGGCACACGCACCTCACCTCCAGCCACTTCACCAGACACCTGCGGACACAGGGAGAGGGAGAGGGAGAGGGAGGGAGAGAGAGAGGGAGGGAGAGGGAGAGGGAGAGGGAGAGGGAGAGGGAGAGAGAGGTCAGGCACACGCGGGCTACGCGGTTTTTACGCTTTTAATCCAAAGTGCATAGGTTCTTCCACAAGTTAAAAGCATCAAATCCATAACTAGCAAAACACGCATGAAGGGCTGTTCTAAACCAAAAAGCCTATAGTCATCATAAGTGCACGTTTATTTATTTATTTGTTTGTATTAAGAGGGATACATTTCCACGCATTCTGCACTCTCTCACGATGACCCCGGTCTCACTTTCACCACCAGACAGATTATCTCGTTCCGTCCCGCCACTCTCTCTGTGATGAGCGGTACGGTTGGGTATCGGGTACGGCTGGGTATCGGGTACGGTTGGGTATCGCTGCCGTCCGCAGGGGCACGAGGCCACCACTGACAGACTGCACAACCAGGACCCTGTCACTGAACGAGTTGGCAACGTCGCAAGAGACAAGAGAAACACTCTCCACCGAGGAACAGAAAAATCACTCTGAAATGTACTGTAACAGAGTACAGCATGCTCCATGTACAGCTACGCAAAAAGAACTGAGACCCACGATCAAAATGTTCTTTATTAATAATGTATGCTCATTTATGAAGCCGTTTGCTTTCAGCCCAGTTCTTCATGCTGCACACGGCCATATTCGCTTTGAAACGTTATCCTTTGTGGAGGAATGTTTTTAGTTCTGTCAGGAGGCTGTGTGTGCATATGCAGTATGTTGTGAGATTAATATGTCAGAAATGTCACAGATAAAAGACCAAGGTTTTTTTTCTGGAGGAATAATCAGTCAGACCTCAGGATTCAGACAAGGGCCATTATAAACCCACTGGCAGCCACACTCCACTCTCATTCACAACTCACTTCCTGTGGAAGGCATGTTGGCATGGCAACACTCCGAGTTCATCTTTCACTTTGAAATCCTCCAGGCAAACGGCACACGTCTGCTGTGAGGGTGACAGAGAGAGACAGGACATTTTGACTTGATTGTGATCATCATTCAGTGTAAATTAATTACCATCAACTTTAGATTTAGCTACTACAAATGACCCAAGATTGGCACATTCAAATTTGCACTAGAGGTGAGACAGTTTTAAGTGTTTTTTTAAAAGAGAAAATGCATCAAAATTGACCATTCCCTCTTGTTAAATAGCACTGTCAAATATTACCCTCAACCAACATGAAAGCACATGATGTCATCCTTACCCCATGAAGATTTAGTTTCTTGGCATCTCCTTTCAATATAACCTATACAAGAAGATTTAATTTGTTAGTGTCAAACACAAAAAAACATCTGATGCAAAACAGTTCAGGATACTGTAGGATTTTTGTCAGTGTTTTCTACCAGTAAAGAAAAAGTGGAGACACTGACTGCCATATTTGATCTGTACAGTCAGTCTTGAGATTACATCAGTTGCACATTGTTTACTTGGGTGTCAGACTCCAAAAACTTGGTGGTTGGAGGAATTAATGGTTTTGAAATGTAGAGGGCTTTGTGGGTGGCAAGGCTGTGGCTAAAGCAAAGGAACAAGACCACAGAGTTGAGGAAACAAACTGCCTCTTTCCCCAGGAGCTGGAGGTGAAGGACTCAGTGAGGTCTACAGATACCTGGGATACAATTTACTTACATTAGAACATGCGTAAGAATGTTTTTTCTAAATTAATTTTTTTGAAAGAATTTTTTCCAATTGTTGCCTTTTTCTCACAATTTGGTAGCTAATTATACCCTATCTAATCCAATTAATGCTAGCTGGGGACACACCGCCTACGACCTCGCCCCTCGGTGGCCCAGTAGGATCTTGCGACCCTGAGAGTGACACGCCTTCTCCAAGCCGTCTCGTCTCAATTAGGCCGTTACTCCGAGGCGCTCCGGGGCGCTGTATGTGGCGATCCCTACTAACCCTGCCAAGTCCCTCCCCTGGGGCACCGAGCCAACATGCCGCTCCATGAGAGCTGGCAAAACTTGCGCTTTTGGCAGGACCTGGTATCGAACCCCGGTCCCCGGTGTGCAACTGCAACGAACTTTTGCGCCACCGCGGCTCACCAGAACGTTTTTTTTATTTTTTGTCAACCAGTAGGATTTACTTCCACCTATCGTGAGGTTCCTACCCACATTAGAGAGTGGCAGTTTAATACACCTTTGTAGCTCACCTCCTTGTATCCAAACCTCTCGCTCTGGGCCTGGTGTCTCAGCTTGCTGCGAAGGAACGAGATGGAAAGTGATTAACTGCCATGAAACAAAAGGACTGCAGAAGAAAAATGGAGTTGCGACACACTCAAAAGTGAAAAGGCTACTCGCTGTGTGAGAGACCAAGGTGAGAATGCACAATGGAACAGGCAACACCACTGCAATGAAGACTTTCTTCATCAGGGACCGATTTGTTGCACAAGATATTGTTCCTCTTTTTACTTTTTTTTTTTTTTTTTGGCTGCAGTCAGGCAATGACATGGTGGAGACTTCACACTGCCATAGTTACAGATGGGACAGGCGCGACATTATCCCCTCGGCTTGACTTCTGGCTCCCCTACTTGGAGCCTCCCCCATAACAGACAGGCGTTCCTGGCCGCTGGGTAGGGTACACAGTGCAACAACACCATCTTCAACTCAAACGCCTCTCAAAATCCCCGGCGTTAACAGTTACAGAATTATCAGCACATCTCACAGATTGTGGTAGGAGTAGCCCGACGCAAAGTTTCCAGCAATCAGTCGTTTTTCCGTCTGCCAGAGTCTCCCTGGAATCACAGCCAAGTAACTCAAGCTAATCCTGTCTCTATCGCTTGTTGATTCTCCAAGATCTACACCCCGCCATTCTGACCATGAAACAGTCATTTGTGTAATTAAACGAGTTTCTCATCATTTCATCCACTCACTGACTCCCATATACCAGGGTCCATTACAATGTGAATCCAGATATTGTTAAGTATATAACAGTTGTTAAATTTCCATTGCTTTTGATATTCTCTTTCCTGTTAACCACAAAGTCTGCACATGCTGTCTGTTTATCAAGATTCAGTTAAACAAAAAAAAAAAAAACAATCTCAATGCTTAAATATATCAACATTGCAAATTGTATTTCATTTGTCGATTGACATGTTATGCACGTAGCACAGGAACACACACAAATCTACATTGTAATATACATTATAACATGCAAGCAAGCATGTTTCTCTGAATGGAAAAAGAAACATGTACACACAAATGCCCCCCTCTGATGACTCAGCGGAGAGCTTGTGGGTCGGGCCCTGTTACTAATATTAAGACCGACTGCATGATTCAGCATAGTGTCATTCAATAAGCACAGGATTGGAGAGCTGAACCATAACATTAAGCATGTCTGCCTCTTTTTCAAACTCATTTCCCATCACAGTCGGAGGGGGGAAGTACATGAAAGTTAGTTTGAGCAACCACACAATTGAAAAAACCTGTGAAAGATTGGAACTGAAACCTGCATTGTGGCAACACCGTACAGAACAGGCCTCACTCCCACTATAGTTAATGTTTTATATGATCCTCTCTGTTAGGAGCCGGGTGTAATGTTGTATATGATACTCTCTGTTAGGAGCCGGGTGTAATGTTTTATATGATTCTCTCTGTTAGGAGCCGGGTGTAATGTTGTATATGATCCTCTCTGCTAGGAGCCGGGTGTAATGTTTTATATGATTCTCTCTGCTAGGAGCCGGGTGTAATGTTTTATATGATACTCTCTGTTAGGAGTCGGGTGTCACTTCTCTCTGTCTCTGATCCTTTCACGACTTGAGAGAAAAAATTTGCATATTAAATGTCAATTTTAATCAAATGGTGGGAGTTAATGTCTTTGATGTCATAATATTGTAAATGCTAAAATAAATTATGTAAATAAAACACAGTTCACATGTATCCAGTATCTAAATGAATACAATACAATTCAGTCAAATATGAAGAATCAAGGCACCTACATATTTTGTAGCAACTTATAATGTCTAAGACCATGACATCTTTCACCTGGAGTGTTGCAAAGGCAAGGGGATTAGTGCGGTCAATGTGTAGAGTATGGAGCATCATTAAAATCTAGAATTGGCATCAAGAGAGACTCAAACACAAAATCCTCAAAAGGAAAAAGGCTTCCTATGGAAACGTAGATTAATCTCGTATGCAAATAAAGATATATTGTACATAATAGACATAGAACTTCCTGTGGGGAAGTATATTTAAAGTCCTTGGAACTGATAGGGCAGCCTGTAGCATAGTGGTTAAGGTACATGACTGGGACCCGCAAGGTTGGTGCTTCAAGCCCCGGTGTAGCCACAATGAGATCCGCACAGCTGGTGGGTCCTTGAGCAAGGCCCTTAACCCCACATTGCTCCAGGAGGTATTGTCCCGTTTAGTCTAATCAACACTACGTCGCTTTGGATAGAAGCGCCAGCTAAATAACATGTAATGATAGACAGCAGAGCTCGGGACAGTGGCCATTACAGAGAGATGGGCCGAGCTGAGCGCAGTCAGCACCGCCAATCAGAGAAAAATGCCATGGATGAGAATGTGAAGCTGCAGTCAAATCACCAGGAAATCAACAGACAGTTAGACTGAGGGGCGTCTCGGTGGCGCAGCCTGTAGAGCACTGACCGCACGCTCATTGCGAGCCGCGACGTCGGCGGTTCGAATCCGACCGTCCGACATTTGTCGCATGTCTTCCCCTCTCTCTCGCTCCCATTCTTCCTGTCTCTCTATACTATATACTGTCCAATAAAGCTGAAAAAATATCTTTAAAAAAAAAACCAGACAGTTAGACTGAAATCAATGTGCACATAGGCTGAAATCTACCCACATAACAAGCAGTTGTTTATTTGTTACAAATGCAATGGTTTACTGCAGTCGAACTTCACTCAGCTTTTACGAGCATCTATTGTCTGTCCCAGTTAGCATAATGACTTTCTTGTTATACGCACACTGCTAAGGACATTGAAGTGCAGCAATTACCTTTTTGATTGTATAATGTATCTGTAACATGATTAAAATCGTATGGGTGCACCATAGCCCTTAATAGAGTAAGGCAACACCATTACAGAGGATTCCGCAATAAAGATAATTCTTTCTTTGCAGCTAATAAAATGAACTGAGTTTACATGATCGTAAAATATGCCAGCTACAGGCCTTAAATAACTCTGTGACCTTCTGGGATCCCCAGATATCTGCTGCTCTCCAAAATGAGGAACACTCTTTCTATGGGTCATTGCCATGCAGAATTATTCCAATGATGAACAAGGCTGGCTCTAAGTGAACAAAAAAAGAAAAAAAAGAAAACTTACAAGAGAACGAAGAGAGCTCCGTGTTCACAGCCCAAAAAAAGTGCAGCGAGGAGCCAAAAATAACATCAGGAACAGAGGCCGCGGATAACGATCTGCTCCCAATTGTTTGAGTTGGGAAGTAGTTGAGGGCTGAGGAGGAGTGGTGTTTCTCCCAGGCGGTGCCCCCCCCCCGCCCCCCGCCCCCAAACGCCAGCCCTGACCAGTAGACGTCAGATGGCTTCGGCCACCAACGCCCACGTTTAAAATAGAACACAGATGGCCAAATGGAAGACATTACAGGGTGTAGCCGCAAAAAGCGCATGCATACACAACCAGGGTTAATGAACAAATAAAACATTTCTTATTTAAATAAATAACGGCATAGCATCTAATGCCTCCACTATCTAACATGCTCTGACCACCCAAGTGCCAGAACATCCACAGGTTTATTTGTAATTATACATCTGTTCTGCTCAGACATTTCATAAGTTGGTCAGAAAAGGGAGAAATCCAGAACATTTGGGAACGTCCCCCAAACCCAGGCTATCGTTCTGACCAGTCCTTTATAATAGCTGCTATTCTTTCACTGCATGCTTTTTAGGCTGAGCTGCTGACAGTTCTAGGGCAAGTCTGGTGAAGGCACTGCAGCCATGATGGGATGGGAGACTTAAAGGTACAATAGGTAATTTTGGACTTCTAACGGCCAAGAGAGGAACTGCGGCAGCAAACACGCTGAAACCACAACACTGTTTATCCCTCCCCCTTCTCTGTAAACGCGCTGACATTGAAACGCCATTGACTGCGCCAATTGGAACCAATTTTCAACCAAGGAGCTTGATTTATTGTACAGCTATACAATGTTTTGGTGCAGTGTCAGTCCGTCAACTCGAATTTCAGGACTATAAACACAGGCAGAGGGTGAGTCAACACGTTAATATGATAATGTATTTGAGGTATGAAGAAAATCTTACCTACAAGTGTTTCATTTACACTATTATTGCACGATATGCATTTAAAAATCAGACTGAAGAAAAATCCCTGGAACTTTGTTTTCGTATCACTCAAGATGGGCCTTTCAATTGCAAACGTGTGCCGTGGAGAATCAGTAACTTCTGCTTACAGTACAGAGATACTGCTGTAGTGGTGCCAGTGGTGCCAAGCATCTTATATTCAATTGTAAAGCTGTAGGGAATAATCTTTATTAAACTGAAATATACTCAGTGATCACTTTATTAGGTAGACCGGTACACCAGCTTGTTAATGCAAATATTTAAATCAGCCAATCATGTGGCAACAACTAAGTGCATAAAAGCGTGCAGAAGTGGTCAATAGGTTCAGCTGTTTTTCAGACCAAATGTCAGAATGGGGAAGAAATGTTCAGAAATATATTTCAGACAAATGAAAAAAAAAAAAAAAAAATGCAATCAAACCGAAATCAAACTGCTGACCGAAGAGGCCTGCCTCCACAAGCTCACTCAAGTTTCTTTCTGTTTTGAGAAACGTATCACTGCGAGCCCACAGACCTCAAAACACTCGAAACAGCAACATTTACATTTTTGCCGAAAAACAGCACGGACCTTGTAAAAAAACGGTTTGCGGAACAGTCGAGGTCACCGGTCTGCATTCCTCTTCGCCCCAAACCCCCAAAAGCCTTCACACGGCAGCTAGAACCTTCCACAGGCAGGCTGTCTGAACGAACCCGTCCCCTTTACTAAGTGATGCCTTTCCCCAGAGCGTGGCTGGCTGTGTCCTGCCCTCTAATTTCCAGGGAAAAAACAGGTCTCTTCTGACCATCATCGTCCTGGTAATTAATGTCAGCGGAAGGGTTCTCATAGAGTGGGTTTGTGGGCGTAAAGCAGCACAGATTATGCCCACGGTCCCACCTGATGGCCACGCACGTTCCCTCCGATTGGTAGTCAGACAAATGGCTGCCATTCATCACAAAGCTAAATTGTATCTCTCAGTGCCCTTCCAGGATTTTCAACCCAGGAATGGAGGCAGTGCGTTTGGTCGTGTGCATGTGTCAATATTCTAAAACAGGGGTGACAAACTCCTGAATCCTGAAGCACTGCAGTGTCTGTTGTGTTTCAGTAATTCAATTAAGTCCTTGATTGGCTAAAGAGTCCACACACCTTGTTCTCAAGGCCTTAAAAGCCTGGCGATTGAAAGGAAACCTCGGAAAAACCTGCAGACACTGCAGCCCTCCATATAAAAAAAACAACACAAGCAGCCTTGCAAGGCAATCCCAAACAAGCTGTATGAATCACCTCAGGGAGCCAAGATGGCACCCGAGGCCTGGAGCCAGGCGTGTGTGTGGTGCACTTTCCCCATGAAGTATGCTCTCACCTGATGAAGTAGCAGCAGAAGATCAGGCTCAGGACGAAGACGAAGATGCCGGTGCCGAAGATGACCATGTAGATGTTGAGGGGCAGGTCCTGGAAGGTGATGGGGGGCATGGTGCAGGATTTATTGGAGTAAATCAGGCCCAGACCGCAGAAGCACCCTAAACAGGAACACAGGGACACAGGTCAGAAAGGTCAGGCTGCAGGACAGGGTTCCCTGTGGAGGTCCTCCCCCACATCGTCTGCTTTACATATCGGGGAAAGGGGAGACTACCTGACGAGGGTACAAGGGTTCAAAACGTCAGATGACCATAAAACAGAATGCAGGTACAGCACAGGAATTCACAATCTTTCACAACTGAACAGAGGTACAATAAAAGTTTTTCTTCTCTGTTTTTACACTACTCTGGCATCTAAAGCTGAAAACACCGAATTGCAGTGAAGGAATTGCCATTATATATATATATATATATATATATATATATATATATATATATATTTATATAATGGCAATTCTTTCACTGCAATTCAGTGTTTTCAGCTTTAGATGCCAGAGTAGTGTAATCCTTTAATGCACAAGCATGATTCTGTTGAATTTCACCCAAATAGTTTAGCCAGTCTGTCTAGAAGGCAGAATGAGAACAGCTGGACTGATTATCCTTAGAAAATGTGTGTGTGTGTGTGTGTGTGCATGCATTTGCACTTGCACAGATGGTCCTCCTCTAGGTTGCCTACAGTTCATCAGTATTTACTACACAACTCTGAATACTAAATATTTACTCTAGTGGACTCACTCACAGTGGTCTAGTGGGAATAGGGACTGTTACGAGTCTCAGTCTAGCCTCAATGGGCTTTGTCACAATCAAGCGGCAAAGAAATTTAAATTAGCTTTCGATTTTTCTCCCCTTTCTTAGACCCACGTTATAATGGCTGTTTTCCCTAAACAGAAACCCACTGGGTGTGAAAAGCAATCATCTCAGAATGCTCAACAGTTAAGGACAAAGGCCAGCAGCGTTAGCCCGAACACAGGTCCTACAGAGCGCACCCTTTCACATGCATTTCCACCGGCAGTATTCAATCTTCAGTTCTCCTGCCCAGGCCTGCTGATGAAATCCCCTGACCAATAAAACACACACAACCTGGGCCAATCTGCAGGGTGGGTCACCTGAGCCCTGTCCCCACAGACAAGAGAGAAGGAGCCTTCCCTCAACACAAATACCCAACTCCATCTTCAACACAACGCAAATACCCAACTCCACGTTCAACTCAACGCAAATACCCAACTCCACGTTCAACTCAACGCAAATACCCAACTCCACGTTCAACTCAACACAAACAGCCAACACTATGTTCAACTCAACACAAACACCCAACTCCATGTTCAACTCAACACAAACACCCAACTCCATGTTCAACTCAACACAAACACCCAACTCCATGTTCAACTCAACACAAACACCCAACTCCATGTTCAACTCAACACAAACACCCAACTCCACGTTCACCTCAACACAAATAACCAACTCTTATCTTCCCTCTGACCTGCGGGTGGGAAGAGTGAATTTAAGGTCAGAACAGGGCTGGGTGAACTCGGTGTAGATCGGACATGTTTATTATGTGTACGCACACATACAGAGGAGCTGCGTTGTCAGCCACAAAAGGCTTCGCTCCCGCCCGACCCCCCCCCCCCCCCCCCCATCCATCAGAAAGCCTGCAGTCACATTGGGAAACAGACTAGCAATAAAACCAATGCGGTCTGTCTAAATACATTTCGTATGAGTTTCTGTGTCTCAGTTACCACCTATTATCAAGGGCGTGTCAGTATCAGCAAATCTATGTGTAATAGCATATCTGCAGCTGCGTATCTGTAAGGTCCAGAGAAATTATAAACTGTTTTAAAGATATGTTCACTTGCAGTATAATTTTGATAAATAGATTTCAGGACAATGGGCGCATGCTTACCAACAAGATGTAACCAATACAGTTTTTGATATTTAAGAAAAGATTATACAAACTCTTTTGAATGACAGGCCAGTGTAAATAAAGAGCAGCATCGGCCACAGACATCCACAGACATCCACAGACATCCACAGACATGCACAGTCTCACAGACTCGCTCAGCAGAATGGCACATTATTCAGACAATACTGCAACACCTAGTGGGGCCTTTAAAAAACGTAAACATACAACAGCTCTTCAGCCGGATTCACTGAAACCCATCAAATCACATGGACTAGGCTTTCCAGGCAGCAGTAGGGAAAGAAACAAGAAACAGAAAATATTTGTGGGAAAGTTTTTGAAACCCTGACAACTGGAACAGCCAGGAAATTGCACACACACCGAGTAGTAAACCCCACAAATAAACACGATGGAATCCATTATCCAGGGTTTGCAAGTATTCCCACATTCTGCACGGATAGAAGGAATAAAGACTTTCTACAAACCGCTGTCTGGACAGAGAGGACCCAAGACGAAATGTGAAACGCACAGGAAATAATGGTGCTGATTAAATGACATGTTGTGTCCCAAACAGTAGAAACTTGAGATGATTTTTGTCCCATAAATACATTTTAATATACGAAAAGCACAAATGCAGACAACAATGTACTGTATTTTTTATTATAAACTGCTCTGGGGAGAACAAATGAAAATTAGCCACGGATATATTGAGCAAAACATGTGAAATTTCATTTCACATTTATTTTTACAGGAATCAATTCAGGCATTTTGTGCCAGATGTCATGCATTGCGCAAGATGACCATCTCGCCCAGTGCATTACTGCAGCAAGATGTCATAGGCACTGACAATACACTTTCCACTATCACTCACACGTGTTTTCATTAGAGGAAGCATCAAGTTCAGTTCAAGGATGTAATATAGCCAAACCATTGTCACCAGGCAACCAGCACAAATAATAAAGGGTATAATCTGATCCAAGAGCCACATTCCGACTCCTGCTTTTAATCTAATGAAGGCCAAGTCATTTAGTAGATATTGTGAAATTATACATATCATTATACATTTTGGACGACTGTAGATAAAAAACCCCCCAGAATGTTCTTATGTATATCACTGTACATCACTGATCCAGGAGTAAAAACATAACAGAAATATTTATTTTTTAAGAGCAATAACAAAGTATGCCAATGGCTACACCTAGAATGGTTGTTTCTGAATACATAAATTAGTGCCCAATGAGATGAAGCTGGTCCTGACTTCATTCTGCCTGTTAAAATGGATTAAAACCGCAGGAAGTAAAAACTGGATTTACTCTTTAAGTGCAATATCTATTTCTCAGGCACCGAGGAATCCAACCACCCAGTCTAACGCCGGGATGTATGCAGCAGTTTGGCACAAATAATATAACTAATTTCCATATCAGAGGCTGATCACTGCTGCACAGGTCTGTGAAGTATTGCCAATAAAGTGAAAATAAGGCCGACTCTGAATTAAAAGTGTTCTAATTTAACTCTGCCTATACCAGCAAAACACCCCAGTTTCATTTCACAGCTTCAAAGGGGATTAGTAAAAAAAAAATATATATATATATATATATATATATATATATATATAAAAACAAAAAGCAAACGGCAAATAACTGGAAGGGTTTCCTTCTCTTTTTTTCTCCTGAACAAGCACTTGACTGAACACAACAGCTGCATCAACATCAATGATTCAGGGCGATATTCCACACTGAGCGCGTTATTCGGTTCCGTTACGCGCTCCTCGTGTTCAGACAGGGAGGAGGATTTCCCCGCGGTGCCCATTAGATCGCTCCGCTCGTTCCCGGTCCGCGGAGGCGTTCCCGGTATCCATTCCAACCTTCTCCCCCCTCTGTTCCAAAGCCCTACTTTCCTGACTTAGCGGAGGAATACGCATTGACACAGATAAACCCAACGCAATCCGACGGACGGATACGCTGATAAGGATAAGGATTGATAAGGTTTGTGGCTGCCTCCTCGCCTCCCTGACAAGGCATCCAGTGTTCATATGATTATTTAAGAAAATAACAGGAATGCCGTTTTGTTGACACGCCACACAGCTAGTCAAGAATCGACGCCATCATGGGACAATCGTGTTATCTCGACTGGAAGCATAGTCAGGGACATTGAATGGAGGAGGCGTCAGCAGGCAGAAACTCTCCGTGATAGGACGAAGGAGGAGGACATGTGAGTCCTACTTCACTCAGACAACGGTCCACCTGGTCTAGTCTGGGCAGCTGTCTACACAGCTCACACACATTATGTTTTTGGTGGACGAGACACACAATCCTTGTTTGGTTACCACCCCAAGCCCAACCCCTTGAACCTCACCGTTCACATTCTCCATCGCTCACCGCCTGGTGCCTGCAGTAACAGCCCAAGTGTGTGTGTGTGTGGGCTCAAGGTTATCCCAGGCAAATGTACTCTGGGCAGGAATGTATCTGCCATTTGACAGTTGATACCAAAATATTTCACAAAAAAGATTTGGCAGATTCAGAATGAAGCTTGTGTATATAATGGGTGTGGTTTTGGTTCGTGTCAGCACAGACTTTTGGTAAACTAAATTAAATCAAAATTTAAAAATTTAAAAAGTCAGTAACAAAAATTAGACCCCACACAGAAGAGGGAGGAAGGCCCACAGACCCAGGGTGGCTTTGGCGAGATATGGTACCTCCAAGGACACAACTCCAGGGATCCCTGCTTACTGGACACCTACACAATGAACCCACCCTTCCCAATTTCTAATTGAAGACGTACATTTTTTTCTGGATGCACCCCCATAAACAGGAAACACTGGGGGGACTTGAAGACCTCCTGTACACAAGCAGCAGCCCAGGGCATTCAGACGCAGGCCGCAGACAAAGCTATACTTTAGTAACTGCAGCAATGGGACAAACCCAAGGTTAGAGACTGTGAATTGTATAATGCCAAGGGCCGAAGCGGGAACTGATTTGAGGGAGAGAACATTACTCTAAGGAGACATGACCCATATAGCCTTATAGCCCCTAAGACAAAGCTCAGGTACTCCTGAGGGTAGAGTGAATTGGCAAACCCCCGTCCCATTAAACTCTTCGACACGTTTAAAATGTGCGCCCATCAGCGAAGCGGCAAAGTTAACGCCCGTTTTCATTCGCACTGCACTCTTCGCACGTCGCCTGTGAGACACTCCAAAATGGTAACACAGGACATGTGAGGACATGTGAGGACATGTTCTCCAGAGTGAAGCGGAGGATATAATGGCTGATATGCTCCAAATGACTGAAGAGCGGGCAATATCCAGTTCTTTTTGGGCGAGCAGATCCCTTTTTTTATTTTGAGGACTTCATGGAAACGACTCTCCGTTCTCCTGCTCTCTCCTGTGCACTGAACACAAACCGTGTCCGCACTGGATCACACACGGTCACATCCTGGCCAACAGTTTAAATACAGTCACTTGGCAGGCTAATGTAAGCCTTATGCTAGTAACGACACAAAATCTGAGGCATACAAAACTGTACATGGTCCTTTGTGATGGTGAGAGAGGGAAACGGCTAAAACTCAAGCCAAGTTCACAGAAACCTCTGGGGGGTTGGGGGAAGGGGGGAAAAAATTCACTAAAAAGGTTGCCATTGAAGGTTTCCTGAAACAAATCTAAAATGACCAGCGGTCTATAGTCTCCCAGAACTGATCACCTTGTTCAAAAACAGAATGTAGAGACTCCATTTTAGAGGCAGTTGGTTTCCCTCCCCAAAAACAAAAACACAATAGCGCGCAGAGCAAGCAGTACGGAGAACAAAGCCACTGGAACAACACAAACACAGCCCCTTCGACATCCTGATCGCCAAGTAGTATAAATATATGTGGGCAGAGCACACATGATTGAGCTGGAGTAACAGGATCAAAACAACCTCTGATGTTGAATATTATATCGTTACTCATGTAATCTAATCATAACACCCACCCCCACAGTGTTGAATTATTAAAAAATGCATCCTGCATTTCAGATTTCATGCATTTAAGAGAATTATGTCATCATAATGTCATAATGGGCGGCTTGTAGCATAGTGGTTAAGGTACATGACTGGGAGCCACAACGTCAGTGGTTCGAATCCTGGTCGAGCCACAATAAAATGATCCGCACAGCCGTTGGGCCCTTGAGCAAGGCCCTTAACCCCACATTGCTCCCCGGGCGCTGCACTGTGGCTGCCCACTGCTCCTAATAACTAGGATGGGTCAAATGCAGAGGCCAAATTAACCCACAGGGTTCAATAAAGGGTATATTATTATTATTATTATTATTATCATTTGATTTCCACACAATGGGAGCCACATCATTTGGTTTGACCTTCCATGTCAGATAACGTGGCGGCTCCTTGTGTGATCGATCCTGAGGATGGGAAACCGTGACCTGACCCTCCTCATGCCCAGGTTTCCTGTGCCATGATTGGCTGCAATGCAAGGCATGAACCAGCTCATTGGAAGCAATTTGGGGTTTGCCAGAAAACCGCTCACACCTCCTGAGCTAATGTCGCCCCAGTTCCAACGTTCTTCTATCAACCTTTGCTAGACTGTGTGCAAATGCATTGATTGGAGCAGGGCTCTGGTTGTTGTTTCAGTAGTACTGCATTGGACTATTCATTTATTAATGGACTGAGAATGTTAATACCATGAGGAAGAGTTGATGTGTTCTGTAACTTATTGACAAATGAAAAAACTGTCCAATCCACAAGAGGTTTTTTAGGATTGTGTTCTGACCAATGACAGCCCTGCTCCTGCCTGTAGCCACCAGCTGTCACCACACCATCCACATGCTCCAAGGGGGTGTCGGTCAGGACAATTGATGCTTCTCATTCACGCATTCACACACACACTCACATTCACACACCAACGGCGATCAGCTGCTATGCAAGGCACCAATCAGCTCGTCAGGAGCACTTAGGGATTAGGCGTCTTGCTCAGGGACACTTGGACACACCCAGGGCGGGATTGAACCTGCAACCCTCCGACTGCCAGACGACTGCTCTTCCCACCTGAGCCAATGTCGCCGAAGTGAAGGCATCATTCACTCATATAGAGGCAGAAACATGCTACAGAAGCTGGTGCAGAGGGAAATACCGGGCCCACACATTACAATCAATGGCACCAAAGGGGCCTCTGTGTAAAATGTCTCCTATAAACACATTATTGTTGTTACTAGCCATACTCAGAAGTGGCACCTGTATTACAATCACGTATACTGCATGAGCTTCACCCGCGCTGTGATTATGTACGTTACATCAACAGACCCTGCATGCCAGTGTGAATGCTCTTAGGCAAAAAGTGTTCAGTTCAGTTACTTTTAATGTGTGCCGAAATAAAATAATTGGAAGTATAAGTATTCAGATTTTTGTTCTACTTAAGGTATGTGCTACCGTAATCAGTTTTGAGTGCCAGTGTGAACGACACCCTTAAAGTCAGAACACCAAAGGAACCCCCCAAAACTTCCTGAGACCCATTTATTTTAATGCTTTTTAAAGGTTAATGTGTCGTCTCCTTTAACGTCTTCATTTGCGTCATACTTCAGTCTGCTCTGTCCCTGCGTCTCACGGTGTGTGCGGCACTCACTCGAAGCCGATCTTACCGTTGTACTCCATCAGACTACATCAGAATGGTAATTAATCCCCAATAATAATCTGTCACCGTTACCTCTGTGTGTAGGTGCCTTTGAAAAGCTACACCTACGGCGCGTGAGAAAAGGACTAACCCAGTTACAGCTGTAGTCATACATCACCGCGCAACACCTGCATAGCCTACAGTCCCGCCACACACGTTTTTGTCTTCGGTTGCTAGCCAACACAGATCTATTTTCAGACCTTTTCTGTGAGAAACCATTTTGTATTTGGTTTCTTAAGATTAGTCAGATAGCCACATCGCAGTTATCGTTTACAGAGGAATTTCAGGGAAGACTTTCCCAGGGTGCACGCAAGTGAACTCCATAGGCTAGGTCAGTGTCAGGGGCAGCATGCAGTGCATCTCTCCAGCTTAAAGTGCAATCCATGTCACTTTCAGGTACCACTTTACTACATTTGTACGACGGTAGTGAGGAGACAACACGATCTGTTCATTCAACAAAATAGTGTGCGTCTGGGTTCATAAAAGATGTTGGGGGTGGGGGTGCTGAGGGGATGCTTGGGCTTTTTCTGTTGGTCTTGCAAAGTTATTTAACAAAAGCGTGTCGCAAAATACATTAAAACCATTGGTTTTCAGCAAATTAGCACAGTTTCATATCCCATTTAACCAGAGCTCAGGCCAAAACTGCACATTGTGTGTACATTCTGAAATTCTGAATAGGATATTTGGGTTCAGATACACACCCTTCAAAATAGTTTAACAAATTAAAAAATTTAATTATTCTAAATGTGGAAAAACATCTTAAACTACGCTTATGCGCAATCGTTCAATAATTATGCACCTGCATATAACAAGTCCCTCGGTTGTCACTTTGGTCATCCAATTGCGAAATATTAGACACGACAGCGGAATTACATAACTTCTCAGGTAACAGACATGGTGCTACATAACAGTTTCTGCATAAACAGGCCCTGCAGACGCTTGTAAAGTACAACTGAATCTCCTGTAGAGCGCCACGCCGCCCCCAATCTCTCAAACGGCGCGCTTCCAGGAGAAGACCATTTCGTGGGATAAATAGAATAGAATCATTTAGACCGGTTACTGCTACAGTAGAACTTCCTCTGACCACATTGAGTATGTTATTAAATGTACAAGACTCATCACCACAATTCAACCCAATTCTGCATGCCAACGCTTGAGGTCAAGACAGAAGGAAGACATCTCTGAGTCTCCATCAGATAAGCCATTTCAAAGAGCTCATTTCCCTTCCTGCTAATGTTCCTCGTTGGTCTTGGCTCATTCTAAGGACATGGACATATGGATAGATATATATATATCTCGAAAGGAAACTTGGATGGATTCCAGTAAAATTTGAAGAAAGATCCGTTTCTGAGTGCAGCACTGGCCAACTGACTTCCAGCAATGGCAGTTGTAATCCCCCACGAAGGATTCCAAACCCCATTAGAGTGCAGACTCCCTCTCAGTTCTGTACATTTAGAAGCAGACTATACGGGAAGGAATGCACACACATGGATGATACTTCTTAAGCTACAGTCTGCTTTCAGTCCATATCACTCCTTTCATCATTTTGAAAAACAAATGCTAGCATTTGCATATTCACAGGGGCAGGATTTCCATTCCTTGCTCCCAGCGCTGACATGCCTGATATTAACTGCTCGAGTCACTTGAAATTCTGTATGATTTAAATCTGCTATGCTGACAAAATAGAGACATGTTCATAACACCCCCCCACCATCCGTGCCTTAGCTCAGTCTCCCCTCGGAGTTTAGAGCCAAGCCAGCCCACAGATCTAAAACCAAACACAAAAACATGAAACTTGACCAAAGGATACACGGAATACAGCAATTCGTTTTAAACCCTGAATGTGTCCGAAATAAAATTGAGAAAAAGAACACACCTGCATTCATTAAATAGCAGCATCATTTCTCAATCCCAAGCAGTGTTAAAAGTAAAAATTTGGTTAAAAAAAAAAAAAAAACTGCATCTACTTTAATAAAAGTCTGTGCCAAGCTGCAGCAAGCTCACAACCACGGCTGAGGAAACTGCACATTTTTACACTGTGGCAGCCAAGCTGATACATCCACGAAGAACTCACACAGCGAGTGGCATTATGTTTGCCTCAGGATTCAGTCCAGTGAAGCTAATTTTACATCGACATTCCGAAACAGTCCATCAATTCCGGCATTATTCCGGCTGCTCAGCCTAACCGATCCTTAACCGTCTGACTGGTGGCCAAGTGGAGACAATTGCACCCTTTATGCAGTCTTATCCTCATTCAATCTGCTAAGAAAGCAGGATTTATCACCCACAGCCCGGCCAGATATTAGGCTGCCAGTGAATATGAGAAAAGCATAAAGTCAACAACAGTGAATGGAGAAAAACCCACTAGATAAAAACGCCCCCCACAATAGGTCCCGTTCCAAAACAGTAATTCATTGTGTGTGTATTTTCCTGTGTATCTACAATACACTGCTTTAACCCTGACACCGGCGATGTTTTGTCATTTACAATGGTTATTGTGTTAATCCAGACGACAACAACAGGAAAATAATCAGATTTTTTTATTTTTTTATTTTTTATTTTTTTTAAATAGAGCAGCCTACTATAAAACCCAGGTGATAGTCTAAGGTTGCACAGAATGTAAAAACAATCAAACAGAACAAAACCAGCCCGGATGTAGCCTACTACTCATTTCACATAACTCGCTGAACAAGCGGATGCTAATGAAGACTGGTGTTCTGAACGCCCTTTTTAACATCCACACGTTAAGCACTGATCCACATCAAGTCCGAACATCTTCGCAACATCAAGTCTTAAAACATCTTCTTTTTTTGCAGAGCTTCAACGAAACAGTCAGTTTCAACGCTGAGACAGGCGTTTGTTTTTCGCTGACAATATTCAGTATGGCCATAGCATAAACTGTATTGTTTCGTGAACAATCTAATTGCTCATTTGTAAGCGCGACTCTTTAATGCCCATCAGATATAACCTAAGTCTGCCTATAAGAGAACTCAAGCGCAAGATATAGCCAATATTTCAAACTAAAGGGCTTCACTGCAATACAAAGGCTTACGTGCGATGAGAGAACCTACCCACGTCTCAAAGCACTAGTGTCCAGTCAATTACATGCTGTTCCAATTTAAAAGAGTTTGGATGCCGGTGCAATGGTACACTTAAATGATACTAAACGTGTGCATGTTATCATATAAAAAAGTGTAACAAAGAAGCACGTTTAAAACAATGTTTAGGTTCAGCGACAACGAAATGAAATGTTATGCCTAACCAGGCTGGAGGCTTCGCAAATATTCGCAAGAACATTGCCTTCCGCACAGCCATTTACAATGTAAATGGGTAACTCGCACATTCAGCTCCAAGTAATTACTGA
This sequence comes from Conger conger, assembly GCF_963514075.1. NCBI lineage: Eukaryota > Metazoa > Chordata > Actinopteri > Anguilliformes > Congridae > Conger > Conger conger. Next base: position 45,876,150 of record NC_083770.1, on the reverse strand, counting down.
GCACATCTATATGACACGTCTATTACGTTTAGCTATGCTATAGAAAAAAAAGTTTTCTGGCAACAAAAAAAAAGAAAAAAATAGCACAACGTAGAAAATTATTCCAAATCTGCAGGTTATAATAATGCCGTGTTTGATAGGCTATATATATTAACATGATGGAACACTAAACGAGCCATAGGCTACATAGAAAATATTAACATAGCAGCTAACTGTACTAGAGGCACACAATAAAATAGCCATCATTAGACTATACATTCTGTACACAAGCAAAAGTAGGCTAGCCCAGGCCTATGTATAGCTACTACTAGTAGAACATTAAAAGCGAGGTTAGCATTGCATAATAATATAAAATAGCTAAGTGAAATGCCAGTTAGGAGTAATTCTTCAAAATCTATTTAAATAATGATCACGACATTACAAAATATTCATATTGATAATTTCCTAAATTCCCATATGAAACAATGGTCTTGGCGCCGTCAGTCGAATGGCAACCTTAAATATTTATACATCAAACCATGTAGGCTACAACTGAAACCATAATACAAACGTAGACAGTGATAGAATGCTCACCGTTACACCACTGAAACGGGTGCATCAATAAAGCCGATGGTTTTCTTGGAGGGAGAATATCAGTGTTTATAAACAATGAACCGACGCTCCAGTCCGTCGAGTGTTCGGTTTGCAACGTTCACACCAAGTGCTGTGTGAATGCGTATCCCTCACCAGCGCTCGGGAAAACGACACATAATAAACTAGGATTACCGGAATTTAAACATCTCCCCGTGTTATTATGTAGCCAATCCACACATATCGATATACCATAGCCTTAAGTAAAGTTTGTGTAGAGGCGATTACGAAGTAACATCTAAATTGTGAAAATAGCAGTCACTCGTTTCTTTAAAACAAATGAAAAAAAAAACACAAAGTTTCCCGTCTTGGCTTCGCCTATCTCTTCGTCACAGTAACGGAGACAATTTGGCAATTGCCCGGGCATAGACAGAGACAAGATTGCTTTTTGTTTTACCCCGCCCCTTTTAAAGAGAGGCACTGACTCCCACCAATCTAAACGTCCTTAATATGCATGTTTGCTTAACATAGCCCCGCAAGAGGTGGTCAGTCCACCCTCGACTGTGTTCGTTCCATGCTTTATTTACCTGTTGCCCCCCGATAGCTCTAGTAATTTCATGAGAAAAACACATTTACCAATGGATACTACAATCTGGAACTCCCATATCATGAACCTGATGGTTAAAAAACTAATGAATTGGGTAAAGTAAATTCAACTGGTCATTCGATTTATAACAGCAATCATTTGGAATAATTGCATACAACCGATTTCCTTTGAAATGTTGTGGAAAGCTTCAGATGTGATGTTATGCAGCCTAACAGTGGACTTTTATACAGTCTACATCTTACAAAATCTATACTGGACACAGAAGCAAGCTGATACATTAAACATGTGCGTTATGATGAAACCAAAACCAAAAAAGTTGAAGATAAAAAAAAAAAGATTACAAAAGTGGGGTTCAAAACATTTTATTAATTGGAGGGAAAAAAAGTCATTTGGCCCCTACCTTGTAAAACCGCATCCTCAAATGTGAATATGTGTAAATGTGTATAAGGAGAAGGCTGTTGCTGAATGGCTATCACCAAGATACTTTTAATTGTGTCCGCGGACTCTTTTGGGGGTAAACTGCAATCTTGGCGGGGGTCAGGGGGTGGATACTTTAGGATGACAAGGCAAAGGGGAAGGGGCTCAAGCCACATATGGGCCCTACCCCTGCACACGCCTGGCTGCGTCTGGTGGGTCTGTCAACCTCCTCCTCTGGGTTGATTCATGGAAGTGTCCGGAACACCTTTGTGCGGCTGTTAAGTGTCCTCTCACGGGGGGGGAAAGAGAAGCAGTTCTGGAGGAACACGGATGAGAGCGCAACCTCAGCGCCTCAGAAGAAGTAAGACTGTTCGTACCCGGAGATATTGCCCACGTAGACAGGGGCGTAATTGTATATGAGGGCTGCCCTCTCTTCCTCGGGGTCACGGAAGTGGTGGAAACTCTTCCGGGCTGTGAACAGACAGGCGGACATTTGTCAATTACATTTTCAGTGTACTCAAATCTATATATAATGGATTCTGCTTTTGCAAGCCCAGATGTGCACTGCGTTAGACCATGTGAATGCCCCATTGACACAGACACAGCACTGAACACTATATATTATACACGTATAGGAACGTTTCATGACATTCCCAGAACTGAAACACGGTAATGGCATGGTCTCACATACGGTCACAGGCGCGACTTTTGAATTTGAGCAGTTCACGACATGAGTAAATCCAGCCGGTCTGCTTGTGTGAATGCACTTCCCCTTCCTTGATTAATTGGTTTTTACCTTCGTTGACGAAAAATGTAGCAAGCGAGGATGACACGCTCGCAGCATTCTGAGAGTGGGGGTAGTTCTTCTTGGGGTTCCACTGAAACCGGTTTACTTCGGGGTGCCACTGTACCCCGTAGAACGGGTATTTCCTTCCTTCGTGACAACGGAACGACAGCACAAAATGACAACTGTCATATTGTTGACATTTACAAATATTTCGCAACAAATATTTTTTTCCCCAATTTATTTGTTTCAAACTGAAATGCACACTGTTTTCATGTAGAACCACTGTTTTTTTTCTAGATTTTTTAAAATGATGATGGAGTATCATAATATTCCAAAGACATGAGCATTACTTAGTGAACGATTACCTTCCATAGTTGAAACAAACTCAGCACCATTTTCTGCAATGTTTGTGGATAGGATGGAAAAGAACTGCTGTAGTCTCTCATTTCCTCTGAAAGCCTTTTGGAAAAACACACAAACACATCTTTAGCTGAGGCCAACTTCAAATATGTAAAGATATTCTAAAATGCACCCAGGGGAAAAAAAAAATGTAATATCGAACATATTGATGAGTTTCTCAATGACAAGCAAGAACGGCAACTGGACACATATCTATTGCACTTTAAGAATGCTTCAAGACAGGCACCACCATCAGTGGTACTGGACAGCTGTTTGGCAACAGCTGCAGTCCCCACACGCCCAGCTGTCTGCAGAACTAAATGACATCACTCAAAGCACATATCGTGAGAGGAAGCGCGCATTGTGTAAAAAGACAATCAGACAAAACATTTTCGATGACACAATTTCCTCCACTGTCTAAAAGCCATGGGACCAGGCCGCAAGGTATGCGGTTTTTATTTAGGAATATCTGATTGTTTGAAACAGTAAGAGGTATGTTGTCACAGGGTGCAGCTGTGCAGGGTTCCCCTAGTGGGAGTTCAGGGGTCTCAGTATGAATGCTAAGTGCTGTTTTTATTGTCTCACCCCAGCACCTGGAATACAGGTTTCCTTTCATTAAAATGTGTCTAATCCCCTGCCTCAGTTATAGTAGGCTGCTCTATTTAAAAAAAATCCCCTGCCTCATTATTAAGAACATTTAGGTGATTTTTATTTTGACTTTCAGCATCAGCCCTCACTAATGGATTCCAACGAGAAGATGGACTCTAAGATCTGAGTCACACAAAGATCTGCCAATCAGAAATACACTTTTTATTCCCTCCATGGGTAAGGTAGTTGTCGTGTCACTAACACAGGCATACTGCCACTGGTAAAATCTATTACGGAAGAATCAGTGTGAATGAATTGGGCTTTAAAAAATAAAAAATAATAATAATAGATAAAGTATATGTATTGACGAGGACACCCTGGATAGGGGAAGCACACATGTACTTGTATCCAACGCTATCCGACGCTACCCACCTTCTCAGTGATCCCATAGTGATGAAAATTTCCTGTTATATTTTCGTGGGACAAAGCCTTCAGCAGCTCGTCAGAAAAGCCCTGGAACATGCGACTGGACGGAGCTTCTGATGGAGGAAGATAACCGCATACCGAAATTAATTCCGTTATTCCTACATTTGCAAAATATAGTCTCGAAATTCAGGCTCAAAATATAGTGTACACCGCCCTCTGGTGGTTAGATGAAGCTATTCACGTCTGCCGGAAATGAAAATATGACACATTTACTTCATTGAATCAGAAGAACAGTTATAGAAATGTGCTTAGTATAACCTGGTTCAATTTTTGTATGTTTGTGTGCATGTGTGGGGGCCTCCAGTGACCCTGGGTGCAAATCCCCGGTGGAAATGGGTTCCAGTCTGGTCTTTAAGCTTGTCCAGCTAGTTTGAAGCTGGTTTGGAGTTGGCCTAGCTTGCAACAAGTGGGTTGAGATAGCAACCATGCTGGCACGACCGTGTCCAGTTTGGTACGGACCACAGACCATCAACAATTTTCAGACAGTATCCGGCTGGAGCAGAAGCCGGCTCCAGCTAGATTGTGGCTTAGGCTGGGAGTTGGAATTCGCACCAGGGACAGCCTAGAGTAGAGGGTGGTAACAGAGTGAGGGTACCAGCTGTCAGGTTGAGGGGCAGGGCCACGTTCTCCGCTGTAGTGTTGCTCAGCAGATTCTCCCTTGCGACCAGCACGGTCAGGAGCTGAAACCCCATGCAGGTGCCCCATATGGGGAAGTATTCTCCTGCATCATTGGCCTGGGACAAGAGGGGAAAAAAAACACTCTGGGTAAAAGAATTAAAGGCTGCATCACTTCCCTGCAGGAACTGGGTCAGCTGTGTACGGTCATTATCCTTGTGTGTCTTTTAAATCACACGAGACTCTTAGGTCTCTTAAATGCAACACCCAATTCTAATAATAAAAGACATGGGAACAAAAAGTGCTTCAATGTTTTCTTTAAAACAAGTCATTGTGACTTGGTAAAATGGTTGGCATTTATATAACGCCTTTATCCAAAGCGCTGTACAATTGATGCTTCTCATTCACCCATTCATACACACAGTCACACACCAATGGCGATTGGCTGCCATGTAAGGCACCTACCAGTTTGTCAGGAGAAAAGGAGAAGTGAGAGAAGGGGGGTGTTAGGCCAGGAGAGCTCACCTCCACGGCCAGCCGGTAGAAGGCCTTGGCAGCTCGGGCGTAGTCTGAGGTCTTCAGGTTCACCGCTCCCCCGATGAACAGCATGCTGGGGGGGGGGGGGGGGGACAGGAGGACCGGTGAGTCACGCGCTCGGCGATGACTCCTGATTCAGAGGTGACATCATCGCCGCCCGGCCGTCTGGGCCGCGGCGGGTAGCGGCTCGATAAGGAGGCCGAGACTGAGCCGCGCACAGTCACACAGAGCTCACAGCCTGCTCTCATCGGCCACACGGAGCCACGGCCGCCTGTGGAGCTCATACTCGTTTGCTACCGCTAAAAACTATACAAGGAAATGAAGACACTGACACGGCAGAGGTGTAGAGGGTGGTGGAGAGGAACTGGTCTTGCAGCCAAGGCTATAGGTTTGACATTTCAGTTTGTGGGCATGTGCTCTCTCTCTCTCTCCAGCTTCTGTGCGTTACAAAAAACGCCAGTGCTTCCGTCAATCCAGGGGTGTGTCATGGCCTGTGCCAACCTGTAAATGTAAATGTTGTGCCTGCTGCTGCTGTGTTTGGCTTTAAGTAATCCATCATGTCACTTATCACCAATGACTGGACTGAATGTGGCAGACCTGAGGGGGATTACTGAGTTAGCTGGATTAGTTCAGTGAGTAAAACCTGGAACGCTTCCAAAACTGGAACATAAGTAAAAACAGCTGTTCTGGGTTTTATTCAGTGAACGCACACACACACACACACACACACACGAGAGAAGTTTGTCTGAGAACTTACCCATTAATTGTTTTGAAGATCTTCTCATATTCGGGTAAGGTCTGATTCAACCTCCAGAAAAGAACAGACGCTCAAATGAAAATGATGAATGAAAGCCAACGTCGTAATCAAAACATTTAAACTGGATTGCAACTGAAAGGCTTTTACCGAGTATACGCAGTACTTATGCATTTTGTGATCAGTAGACTACATTGCAGGAAAGAAAAATGTGATTCAGTCTTGAGCCTCTTTTTAAAAAACCATGGTGTAACCTCAGCTGTTACATGTCCCTAGCCGTACATTAGTTATAAAAGGGGTTTTGCTGTCACTTAACTGTCCAAAGTATAAAGTGGGCCATTATTCCTACACAGTTAACCTGAAGTGGATGAATATACCCTCAAATTAAAGCTAACAGGCAGCACTTAAACCTCACTCCGTTCCAATGAGCTGGAGTACAGAGCGAGTGCATTGAGAGAAACTTTTCATGCATACCACAGGAACAAGAACAACCAGACAGACTTGACTCATACTGTCGAACGTCGATTTGAAACACAACATTGTACCATTCCTGTGACAAGGTAACGTGTTGCAGCAGTTGGATGTTCCTAGTTTCTGGATACAAAGATATGGTATGTATACTTTGCCCTGATAGAGTATGTATGTTCTGATTTTATATATTATTGCATATTCACAGTTCTGCAAAGAAGAGTTCCCTCCATGGTTATGTGAAAGACAAATCAAATCTGACCAAATTATGCAAGGTAATTTGTGCGAAGTATAATATAATTGGTGAAACCACTTATTAAGTGATGTGATCTAAGTGACTTGGACCATGCAATGATTGTTGGTGACGGACAGGGTGGTTTGAGTATCTCAGCAACTGCTGATCTCCTGGGAATTTCACACACAACAGTCTCTAGAGTTTGCAGAGAATGGTGCAAAAAACATTGAGCGAGTAGAAGTTCTACAGGCAAAAAGGTGACAGGAACGCAAATAACCACGCATTACTACAACAGTGGTATGCAGAAGAGCGTCTCTGAACACAGGAGCAGACCAATAGATAAAAACATTAAGTCTAGGAAATACCTAATAAAGTGCTCACCTGTGTATTCTATTTTAGAGGTTAAAGCAATGTGTAAAAGTTGAATATTTCGCGTGGAGAGAGCTGTTATAATGAAATAACATTGGGGTCGATATATCCAGCAACCTCCGAGGTCTTACCTTATGGGCATCACTCGGCTTCCCCCTGATTCCATTTCCTTCACATAGGAGGCAGGGATATAAGTCTTTCCAAATCGGTCCATGGCCTTATCCACAACTTGCTGCGCCAAAATCCCTATGGATAAAGTCAACAAATCCATGTGCGGCATGTATGAATAACTACTGTTCAAAGGTCAAAGGACTGACACAGTAATTCGCCACACCGTTACGCCATGTTATCTCAGAATATAAAAAAGAAACTGTTCACCACAGGACATTTTATTATAAAGAGATTTGTCAATATAATTAAATTATTAAAAGTGATGCTCTTCGTCGTACAATTACCTACCGATAATTGGCCTGTTGTTTACCGGTTTACCGGGTCCAGGTGACATAGCTTTAGCACTCACACCGAAGACAAAAACCATAGCAAACACTAGCAAACTAAGCATTTTCTCCGGCATTTCCATTCTAATTCTACGAGTTCCTCAGCACCAACAAACAACTTAGTTATGAATGTGAGAATTCGTGACGATGGTTATTAGCTTTAGGAATGGAAAAAGAGGAGTGGTTACAGTTTAGAGGAACAAAAACCGGAGAGTCCGGAGATAAATTCAGAAGGAAGTCTGGAAAGCACGAAGCAGTTTAGTGTAATCACGTTTCTGCAGTGTATCCTACAATCGTGGAGTTTCCATAGGAAGCGTAGAGGTAACCTTGATGCAAGTTACTGCATTGAACGAACACCCGTGCATATTCTCGAGACTTTGCCCTGTGATCTTACATAGCCTACTGTTTCTGTGCCTCGCGCTGAAATGTGGGGCAGGAGTCAGGAGCGCTCATCCCAGCTAACAGTTTGGTTAGTTTTGATTCCAGAACGTTTTCTTAATAATTAACGTGCAGGGACATTATCTGGGAAACCTTATGTGGGCAACGTTCTAAAAACACGATGAAGTAAAACATTCTTACGTCACGAAAAATAAAAATGAAAAGTTATCTTGCTTTAAAATTCGAAGAAATTTGTCATGTTTAACCTTGTACCATTTAAAGGTCCAGTTTGCTTGTGTTCACTTGGATATTATTTGTAAAAGCCTTGACCAGCGGTGCCAAACGTTTTGCAGTTTTGTACAACTTACTGACCAGCATGTAGTATTTATTATTGAGTGTATAATTATTACAAAGAAAAGTAATATGAAATAACCTCTGTGGCTGTGTTGATAGAGGGCACACAAGATCCAAATATTGTTCATTATAAAAATGGATCCTCACATTAATAACCTTTGATATTGTGGCATAAGTATGCTGACATACATACCCAAGCAGTGCTCAGGACAATTTCCATCTCAATTCAGACCAAATCCAAAACAGTCGACCACAGATTGGCCAAAGGGCATTGAACTCAATATATGGTAAATGATTGGCATTTATATAGCGCCTTTATCCAAAGCACTGTACACTTGATTCTTCTCATTCACCCATTCACACACACACTCACACATCAATTGGCTGCCAGGTCATCAGGAGAAATTTGTGGTTAGGTGTCTTGCTCAGAGCATACTTTCACACCCAGGACACACCCACTCACTCTACACTGTTGTGTGCCGGGATGTGGGGAAACTCTGACTTCCTGATCGGTGTGAAATGATGAGGTTTCACAGTGGAATATCCAGAGTGTAATTAAGTCGTACAATGGTCGTAATGGTCGTACAATGGACTGTCCGAACAAGAATCGAAAATTACCTGAAATAGGCCGGCTCTTGTGACGTACAGTTTTATTTAGGTGCAGCCTTTTAAATACAGTACTGTACAGGTGAAAAAAAAGCAGAGATTTGAAATGAAATGCTTACAGATTACATTCGTTTAAGCCTGGTGGAAATTCCAGCTGTGTTCCAGCCTGGGGGTAAACTGGTCTGGCTGGATTTAAGCTGCTCCAATTTAGGCGGCCTGCAGCGTAGTGGTTAAGGTAAATGACTGGGACATGCAAGGTTGGTGGTTTTAATCCCGGTGTAGCCACAATAAGATCCGAACAGCCGTTGGGCCCTTGAGCAAGGCCCTTAACCCTGCATTGCTCCTGGGGAGGATTGTCTCCTGCTTAGTCTAATCAACTGTATGTCGCTCTGGATAATGTAATGTAATATATGGAGATGGCAACAAGATGGCTGAGATAGCAACCCTGCTAGCAGCACCGTGTCCAGCTTGTGGGTCAACTTGGTACATTGCATCAGCAAATGGCAGCAGAATCTGGTTCCAGTAATGATCCACATTGGGTTGGTAGTTGGAATTTACACCAAGGAAACTGTGCAGTATCATAAGCTTTCTTTACAATCATGCACTAATTTCTTCATATACAGTATATTTAGAATAATCATCAGTTAAAAATTTGTGACAGACAGAATATACTGATTTGAAGTAATCCACAATAAGCCTTATGAAAAAGACCTCTCAAGTCGTCACACTGCTGCTAAAGTAAAAATAAATAAATAAATAAATAAATAAAACAGTTGCCAAGTAACAAGACAATGCATCACATCTACAATATGAAGAGAAACCACAGCAGAATGTGGTTTGGAAATTCCACAGTGCAAACTTTGGTCACTTCCCTCGAAACATTTAACTATATAAAGGCTGCAGCTGCTCATATTTAGGTATGAGCCTTTCATTATGACTTTATTTCTACATTTAATGTGCATGAACGTCCGAGCAGGATGTTTATTTGTCACGGTAGCCTAGGGAAGGTCAATCTGTGTATTATTTAATCTGTGTATTAAATGGGGAAGTTGTGTGGGCATTGCAGGTCGACTGGTCTGCATTTGGCATCGGGCCTTTTCAGGGTTTCCTGGTACGCTTACAACATGCAACTTGCATCCAATACAAATACAGCCACACTGTTCAAGTCCCAAAGTCCAACAGCCATTTGTTGATGCCACCTGCATCTGAACAGTAGCAGAAATACTTTCAAATTCGATGCGATTGATTTTCCTCGCAGACAAATAAAATGAGCAAAAACACAATTTAGTTTACTTCTTTATTTGACAGGGTCAATGTACATTAATGGCATTTCTGTCAATGTGCTAGTTAACATTTTTCCATCTGTAGTCCCTGGGATAATGGTTTGTTTGTTTTTTTTCCATTTAATTTGATCAATTTGTGACCGTAGACCATGCTGTCAGCCGCCCAGTCTTCATACACACCAGCAGCCTGCAGTAGGCTGGCATACTTCTGCCTAAACTGGATTGGTCGGCCATTTATTGCAGGCTGATCGAGAAATGCATGTAATCTGGGGTTATCCAGTTTTTGCACTCAGTGGTGCCCTTTCCCCCCTAATTGTAGTTGATTTATTTTGTTGTAAATGTCAGTCTCCTGTTGTTTCGTGTGCTCGCGTGGATAAATTGCAAATACACTGCAACATACTGAATTGACCCGTGTGCAGTTACCAGGCTGACGCCGATGCATTCTGACTCAGATACCTTTTTTTGTTTGACATTCAATCCACGTTAACTTCCCCTCCTCTCCACGTGGGCCACAATTAACCACTAGTGGTGTGAGCTAGATTATGCCCTACCATAACATACTGATTTAGCATATATTTACCATGTGAACTTGACGGTGTTCATGGTGATGGAAAACTGATATTTCATCTGAATTGTACCTTGTCTGACCAATTTTTTTTTTAGGTGTTCCAATAACCTTCCGTATGAATGTATTGTACATTGCTTTAGATAAAACCATCAGCCAAATAAATGTCATGTCATGTGATCAGTCAGGTTATCCAGGTGCTAATTCAGTACCTATGGGGATCCAACTAGCATACTGATTGTAAAGCGAGTTTAAATCCTAGTGGTTCATATGCTTTAAATAAATGCTGACTGTATTGATACTGCAAACTGACCACTGCTTTAGTTTCTGCATTTCTCTCAACTTCCTTATTTGGGCTATTACACTATTTCATGAGCTTTGTACTTATTTAACGATGGAAAAAGAATAATTTGTTTGAATTTGACTCAGGCATGGCAGACAGGTATGCATTTTCCAATCAGTGGGGGAAAACCTGTGAGCTAAAATACATCCAACACACTGGGAAAAAAACAAAAAACTTAGCAGACTTAAACCTATAACTGCATATTTCTAAAATACTGCCCTTTTTCTCAAAAGAAACTCAGTCCCACAGGATGATAAGGCTTTTGTAACCAACTAGGATAATATTTCAATGCTCTATGGTAACACAAGAGTAGTATGCCTGGCTGCAGTCCAACTGCTATCTAAGCTTTGTGAAATATGAGCTGACTGCTCACCTTGCACACCTAACACCCACATGCTCTACCTCCGAGGGTCAAATAAAACAAATGCATACGTAGCACAATCCAACTGAAAACAGTTGCTGAAGCTAACAGTGCTCGCAGGACTCGCAGACGCTCTTATCCAGAGCGATGTACAGTTGATTAGACTAAGCAGGAGACAATCCTCCCCTGGAGCAATGCAGGGTTAAGGGCCTTGCTCAAGGGCCCAACGGCTGCATGGATCTTATTGTGCCTACACCGGGGATCGAACCACTGACCTTGCGGGTCCCATTCGTGTACCTTAACCACTACGCTACAGGCCGCCCTTAACCCTTGATGTTGATTATCCAAAGGAATATGTGTACTTCCTAAAATCTTCCCTGGGTGCTGCCGTGTAGGGTGCCGTCTAGGCGAACAAGCTGTCGCAGGAAACCACGGTTCGGGATGATGCCGCGGTTGTCCTTCACCGTCTTGATGGCGTCCACCAGAGTCATATTCTGCCGGATCATCAGGTACGCCAGCACCAGGGTGGCTGACCTACTGACGCCCACTGCACAGTGCACCAGGATCCTCCCTGCAGACGAAGGCAAGAACGTAGGCACGACAAGGCGAGGGTACTACCTGACCGCTGTACGAGACTACAGGCTGGTTTCGTAGAAGAGCACAAATTCTCAGGCAAACTATTACATTATTGGCATTTGGCTGACGCTCTTATCCAGAGTGACGTACAGTTGATTAGTGTCCCAGTCATGTACCTTAACCACTACATTAAATACTAAACACTATTAATGTTGACTGAGTTGCTCTTCACAAATATTGTGTCCTTTTGCATGACCTCCAACACACCTAAAACTATCAAAGGCCACACACCTCATATGAATGACTTTCAAACATATTGTGTGTGTGTGTGTGTGTGTGTGTGTGTGTGCGTGCCAACAGCCACCGGGCACCATCTCTTTCACCTCCGCCAGTGAGTGCCTTGTGTATGAACTCCGCTGCAGGGTAGAAGTTGACAGTCATGTCATAATCGGGGGTGTCGTGCGCTTCCACGCCCTGGTATGTGATGTTCGCCCCCTCATACTTCTCCGCACCGCCCCGCCACTTGCTGTGTGCGCAGTTCAGGATGTGAGTGATGCCAAGCCTTGCTAGCTCACAACGGTTTTCTGCTATAGCCCTGTGAAAGAAAAATAATTAATATGGCATAGTAAAATCATACAGCATGTTCAAACTGGTTGCAAAGCTCTGTTACTTGAAATAGTGACATTGACATTTTGGTACCAATTTTTGTGAAAGAGCATAACAAAGTGGAACACATTTTTTTGTATAGGCAATGTCAGAGCTTGGAAATTCCTCGTGGGCAGCAAGGACTGGTATAACTGACAGCAACACAATCAAGCCCATCATTAAATTACAGCGATATGAAATATAAAGTACACCACCTTTCACTTGTATATGTATTAGGATATCTAACCCTCACTATTCAGGTTAGTTATTATAAACTAGTCTTATGACAAGTTCAGTCACAGGGGCAGTGTGTAGTGCAAGACTCAACCGAAGGACTCAACTGATCACCAAGATAAAGTCGGGGATAAACTTCGTCGACGTGGCTGTTGATCGCTTTCCCTGTGTAGAGGAGACGCTCAAGATCGAATACCGTCAGCATGGGGGAGCTGAGGTCCAAATCTTGGGTGCTTGGAGACCTTGAGCTGCTCCTGGACGTAGAGAATCTCGACTTGTACGACATTATAAACGCTCAAGACACCAAGAAAATACCCTGCATGGGGAAAAGTGAAAGGCTTAAATGAGAAATAAGCATTTCATCCAAATGTCATGCATAATTCTCATGCAAGCAGTATTCAACTTCGTTGCTTCATTGAAACTATATTAAAATAGTTTTTTTTAATCCAAAGTTATTTTCAGGCCACCGACATATTTTGTCGTTCAGGGGCACCATTGCAAACCCAGCTGTATTTGAGAAATGAAATGTAAGCTTGCGCATAAAATGCCATTATCAGATAATTTTAGATTCAAAAGTCATTGGATAAATTAACGTTAAATACGACGGTTAGCGCTCTGATTCTTGATGGTTTAAACTTCAGTAAACTTCTAATTAAAACAATATTTTTACAATTATTTACACGAGCACAAAGTATGTAATAGCGACAAGTTCGACTTATTTTCCCCTCAACGAAATACTGCTTTAGGTTGTGATGACGCTAACGGAGAACAGAGCATATTCCAAACGCATTGTTTTCTAAAAATACGCTGGCACCGTCATCACGGTCTTGTTGCATATAGGCTATTGTTCCTAAATTAGGTTCTCTGAATTGTCAGGCAACACCTTTCCCCCACGCACCTCACGCAAGTCCAGCCTTTACGGCCCTCGGTTCTCGGAGGAGCATTTTTACAGGCAATAGGAAGCCATGTTGTTCAAATCGAGCGTGCTATTTTAAGCACCGTCTGTGACGAGTCGTACGTGTTTATGAATTATAAAAAGAAACCACCATGGCCTCATTTCTAAATATTTAAATGCTGAGATTATTGGAACCAGGACACCGCAAATGACACCAGTACACCCACTGAAAACCTAAATTAATACTTACTGGCTCACACCCACTCCTTAAACTGAAGTTTAATTTTGTTCATATTGATTGATAAGGTAAGATCTAAAACTGAACAAAAATGATCTAGCATACTTGCATAATTAACAGGACGCACATAATCATAATCTTGCATAAAGCCAACTGCTTGGAATTCTTTTTTTAATCAGCAGTGTTAATTGGTCGATATTGTGTCCGAGAACAGAAGAACGCTTATTTTTGGCATGTTATTCATTGTATATCATTCTAAATAGACGCCGCCCTGTGTTGAAAACATGCATTACATCCTGGTGCCACTGTTCTTTGTCTTAATTTGAACTTTTACACCTCCCTGTACTCAAAGGCGTAAATACGTGATTCATATTTCACATAGTACTCCCTCTTGTGGGTCATTCATATAAAATTTATCATAGTGTATCATTTTTTATTAGTAAAGAGTCTACTGATATACATTTCTTTTTTTTGTTGTTGTTGCTGTAAGTGGAAAGCAGATTATTCACAATACAAAGAAAGAACACAGACACAAAACAAACCAAACATTTTCTTCCATGCAAAGCTCCAGAGTGACCTTGTGTTTATTTTGTATTATGAAAAAAGCACCTGCCGATATGGCACTAATTTAACAAAATATCCTGGTGATCTGGTGATTTAAAAATAAAGAATCTAAAAACTAAACTGAACCCCCGAAAAAATAAGAAAATCTAATGAGCAACTTTGGTGCAAAAAATAAAATAAAAAAAATGACATAGTGGGTAAATGTTCAAAGTTTCAAAATAGTTTCCACTCCACGATCCTCCACCCACGACCGCCAAAAAATACTTTGCATTAAGGACTCTGTTTAAAGGGGCATGGCCACAGCTGACAACTGTAATCACCTTTGCTGGTTTGGGGCTATGAATCAAACTCAGTAAGTCGTCTCACAAGTTACGAAATAGGTTTGGAATCCCCAGGAAACAAAAGACGGTGAATAAACCGTTAACCACATGCCGACTAACATGATGTTTTCAGAGGCTATACAGATCCTTCCCAAGCTTTAGTCCACTTTTATGCCCAAAAGTTTTCAGGAGCCATGTTGGCCAGGAGACGAGTCAATGGCCAATCTAGTCTTACCATGGCAGTGCAGGGAAAAGTGGGAAAGTGAAGCTGTTGGCATAGAGTTGCAGGGATGGAGGAAGTGTGTGTGTGTGTGTGTGTGTGTGAGGGGGAAGGGGGGGAAGCACGGGGTGATGTGGTTCAACAGAAACGCCGACACGGAGTCAGCCTTCGCAAAAGGGAGAAACGGCGAAAAAAAAAAAACAAGAGCCGGCCTTCAGAAGGCCTTCCTCTCCAGCCGGTCCAGGATGCCCTGGATCTTCTGCACGGCCTCCCGGCGCGCCTGCCGGACCGCCTCCTGTCCGTTCGTCTCCACAGAGTCCAGCTCCAGCAGCTCCTTGGTGAGCAGCTCCTCCAGGTAGCGGTAGTTCTTGTCCGTTTTGTGGCCCACAAACTCGTCCACGTCCTCCTGCAGGAGCCACACGCGGCCCAGCACCTGCTGCACGCGCGCCAGGCCGGGGTTCTCGCTGGCCGGGGGGCCCCCGGGGGCCGTGGGAGGGGGCTCGCCTTGCGACGGCTTGGGCTCCTGCCCCTTGCCGCCCTTGCCGTACATCTGCGGCGGCGCGCTGACCTCCGACGTCGGCCCTGGGGCATTGCCGGCCGGCCGGGCCTTGGGTCCCTTCGTCTGGGTCCGGTGGGGGTAGCCGGGATACTGACGCTCCTGTGGCACAGAAAGAAAAATTTATTAAAAAAAGGTTAGCTGACCAGGATACAAGATTCCAGAAAGCCAGCGCCTGGCCTAAATATTCTATCATGATTTTAGGACTTACATCTTACCAAAAATTTCAATTCTAAATTCCCAAGGCATTAAATTGAACCAGTTTTTAAAAAGATGCATCAAAACACGTACAGTCACAGGTTGAGCGCCTGTATATCAGACTGGGAGTGTTCAATGCCAGCACACAACTGGCACAAATGTAAGTTATTGCTGCATTAGATCCTCCCAAAGATTCACCAGGCACAGGGGGAAGAGTCTTTGAAAATACAGCTACCATAGGTGTTCATATGTACATAAGGTGTATATTATTGAAATGCATATACTGGTGCAGAAATCCCAGCAAAGTTATTGTAAAAACAATCTACTGAGGTTACCAATCCAGGGCTTAAAATGACATTTGTGAGTGCCTGCAAAGGGTCGGATTTGAACTTCAGCCCTGCTGTGTTTCTACTCAAAAAAGAAGAACTTTGATCAAGCTTGTGTAAATCTGCAAACATTTCCATCTTGCGCTGTTTGAAATCGGGAGCAAGCACAGCATAGAAACAATTGTGCGCCCAAGAAGGATTCAGAATTTAAGCCCCTTGCCAATTACAGCATTTTTTCGTCCAATAGCATATTTAAGAACACTGATAAATGATTCATTCAGGAAGCAGACTATTTATGTTCCTCAGAGTACCTAAACTTGGTTGTCCATCTATACTGCAGTATTTCAATGGGTTCAATGATTTAATGTTAAAGAATAATTCCTAGAGAAGCCACAGAGCTTGAGGGGTGGGGGGTTGCGGGTGGAGGACTTGGGGGAAAAACCGTGAGAAGGATGGCAAGTGCAAATGGTAGCGACCTCAATCCACCCCCGAGCACAGCTCTTGCCCTGGCGGGCGTGTTGATTCTGCGGCGAGTTCAGGGGAGCGGGAGCGTGACGGGGCACGGTGTGGGGAACGCGGCGCAGAGGGCCGGCGGTGTCAGCGGATACCTTCGGATCGTACGGCGGCACGGCGGGGCCGGTGCCCGGCCAGCCGGGGGGCTGCGGGGGGAGGAGGGGGCTCCCGTAGTGGCCGTGCTGGGGCTGGGGCTGGGGCTGGGTGCCCGGCTGCCACTGCTGCTGCGGCGCGGGCCCGTAGGCGCCCGTGTGGGACCAGGCCTCGGCCTGCGCCCTGGAGGGCAGGGGCTGCTGGGCGGGGTACGACGGGTTCTGGGGCATGGAGTGACCCCCGTCCCCGTAGGGGTAAGGCGCCGGGGAGTATCCGGGAGGCTGGAGAGCCGCATTGGAGAAGGAGGGGGGGAGGGGAAAAAAAACGGGAAGAATGTCAACACGATACTTTACGGAGTTCATATTGAAGTCACTGCGGATTGAGTTAGAGGAATGTGAGACAGCGTGGGGAATTAACACCAGCCACATGCCGGTATTTTATCTGTGGCTGGGAAGTATTTGCATTTGCCACTTTGGCAGGTAACCCACACATCATTGGTAGCACGGGTGCACAACAAGGGCCGATCCGTTTCAGGATTTTGTGCCATCGTCTGGTCATAACTATTTCATTGACTCAATCATGTCTTATCTGACATGTTGTATGAGTACCGGCTACAGCTGCAGACTGCAAGTGCATCCTAATGATTTTTACTGTGCTCAAGTAAAGGCATGAACCAGGGTCATTTATAGAGCTGTCAGAAAATGAAAAACAAGGCAATTGGTTGGAACAAAAACCAGTATGCAGACCAGCCCCCGAGGACCGGAGTTGTGCACCTCTGATTTATAGATCCTGTTCTATACTAACGATCTAGTTGTCTGGTAAAATTTCATGTCATATTTCAGAGGGATTATTTAACATCTGAAGCCACATTACGTCAGAAAAAGCTATGCATGCCACTAAGACAGAAGTCATATGTTCTCATTTTGCTATAATGCAAACTAAATAAACACTGCAAAGAATTTTGATGTGATCACTTTACATGAAATTCAGGACTGAGGGGAATCAATAGGCTCCTAATTAGATTGTTGCACATGTTTAAGTTCTTTCTTAATTGCCTTTCTTCCCGTTAAACGTATTAACACAATGCAGGTTTGACTCATTATCATTTGCTAGTCTTTGAATTGCTCATTTTAGTGGCCATGTGTCTGTCCACGCCTTCATCAATTAGGAGCCGACTGATTCACACCAGTCTTTAACCCGATCAATTACATAATTATGTCACCTCTTTTTATGTAGCCAAGTTTTTGTAATATAGCACAAAAAGCACAATGTGGACAACACGGTACTTTCATACATCACGGCATGCACGGCCATTTCTGACATAACCTGGTTTCAGAGGGTAAATAATCCATCAAAACATGAAACGCACACAATTGAGGAAAACTAACCGCTCGTTAAAATTCAGGGAATTGCATGGCGTTGGAACAAAAGCCAGCATACGCAAGGGATCCCCCCCCCCCCCCCCCAGGACCGACGTCAAATACCCCTGAATTAATGGACTATGGGAAAGTGGAAGAAACGGTCAAACCCACCCCTTGGCAGGGCGGCATAGGGTAATGGTGATGCTGTGAGTGTGGCTGACAGGACCCTCCTGTCCCTGGCTCCGGGCAGCCCTGGTTCGGGTAGGGCGGTTGCCTGGGCGGCTGCTGCTGGTCTCCACAGTAGAAGGGGTTGGTCGGATGCAGCATACCCGTCGGATACTGTCCCGGATTATAGACTCCGTTTGGGAATCCTTGCATTGCCTGAAACAAGAGAGTCAGCAAACGGGGAATTAATTCAGGAAAAAAAACACAACCGGGGTCACCAAGGAAACGAACCAGAATTGGCGGAAATGCACAAGGACGTACCTGGGGATTATAAGGTGCCTGCCCGTTGACCTCTGACCCAGAGGAATACGCGTTTGAATAGGGCCCTGCGGAATGGGACTGTGGATACCAGTAGTTGGAAGGGTAGCCAGGGTAAGGTACCGCTTCCTGAATACCATAACGGAAGACCGAAAGTTACAATGTGACATTGCGAGCATCGTGCAAAACACTTTGATTGTGACAACCTGCCAACGGATTAACGTCTATCGTCAGCCACAAAATAACGTCTGTGTGTCTTGTGCTCTTTCCCAGTATCACAGGAAAAGGCCATTTTGTGATGGCAGGTTACATAACCGTAATACTGATTAGAGCTCAAGCTCTAATAGATATAACGTTACAAATGTCATCGAACAACTAGCCTTTCATAATAAGCGACCCAAGTCTGAAATAAATGGGATGTGGATACCAGCTAGCAGACTACTAAACTGTACTTTCAAAGTACAGTCTGGTCTCTCTTCAGATTCACTGAACACGAACGTTGGTCCATTCACAAATAAAGGATAAACAAGCTGTGGGTTGCTACTGCTCAGAAGCTGTCACTGGACATTGCGTGTTAGCTAGCTAGCTAGCTGGCTGGCTCGCAAGAAATTCAATCTAACAAGCTTGAGTACGTTAGCTGACAAAATATAAACACGAAGCACATCGCTGCCCACAGTGGAAGAGGCGTAGACGGAAATATATCCAGCAAGAAAATAATCAGATTTCCCTTCAATGATGGCTAACAAAACAAAAACAAACTTCAGCTTGAAACAATTTTCATAGGGAAAATAAACAAAGGCATGCAAATGCATATAAATATTTTAGTACAGAAATATCGTACCCGATTGCCAGTTACCATTGCGGTGTTCCAATTGTTATTTTCCGAGTTGTTATAATTTGTAGGCCAAGCTCCTTTCGGATTTGATTGCATTTGATGCATAACCCAGGCAGCGTCGCCTCCAGTCCTGTCATTGCCCACCGAATTGTACGCCATTAAATCTGTGCTTTAAATTGTGCCTATATTCCTGGTTCAGGAACTACTGTCTTCTTCCGAGATCCAGATTATTTCTATGCGCTGTTAAAATAGACAGCAACGTACAAAACATTTTAAAACGATAGGCCACCCCTTTAAATTCGAGTACTTGGGTTTCCCTAGTGCTGGCTGATGATTTTACATAATAACACTTTTTTTATGTGCGTCAGTGTGACGTTTATTTTCTGCACAAATAGGCGCACAAGGATTAGAAACACACTCCGCCCTTTTGCATGAGGACAGACCAATCGTGTAAAATATAGTTTCGTATCATGTGAGGTCACTACTAGTTAACAGTTTTTTTGCCGGGGATTTTAAAGGGGAAGTTCAGTGGAATAAAACGAGACCTGTGCCTCTTGAAATGGATTCGAGCACAATAAACGTTAGCTATATCGAATAATGCAGTATTACCTATCTTTCCCCAACTTGAGTCCTCCTTAATCAAGTTCTCATGCATTCCCAATTTAGTTTATACATTAGAGATACTTTCAGGTAGCTAACAGACTTAACTATGCACGAATTCCCCCAGTTTAGAAAACCAAGCTTTCAAGAGAAATAAGCTTTGTTTTTATTTCCAGAACAACAAATACAATCAGCAAGTACAGGGATAGTGTGAAGATTTGATTACGCGAGGGAAGGGGTTCCCACCCCACGTGCTTGCAGTAATTTCTAGCCTCGTGGAACCCGAAGCTAGCTATAAAGGGTTCTGTGGTTAGCATGCTAGGAAGCTAGCTTGTTAGCTAAGTCTGGAAGGAAGTGGTCCTTCGAGTTTGAACTTCCTCCAGGCTGAGAGGGTTCACATTTTGAACGATTTATGGCCTGACATTGTATTAGACAGTTAGCCAATGCAAATAGAATAGTGGGAAGAACACTGAACAAAATGAATTACATGCCGGGGACAGCTAGCCTCATCGAGGATATCGACAGTAAGTCTAAATGTGTTCAACTCTGATGGGTATGGATGGAACAAGGCGACAGGCTAACATGTGTAACTGCACTGAAGGCTAGCTACCTATAGCTAACCGCTTGCATGTATTGGCTGTAGGTACCTTGCTTCTAAGTATAACTAGCTATCCATCTGAATTTGCTTACTGTAACGTTGGCTAGCCAAGTTATCCAAAGGTTCAGGAATGAATGGTTCCTTGTTCATTTGAAGCTTTGCAGAAGTACGATGCATCTTGCAGGTTCTTGTTAGCCACAATTCAGGGTAATTTACAATTTGATTATCAGTGACAAAGATACTAAAGTTTACTTGGCGACCTATCTATACTACTATATATTGGTTATGTCCATAATATAATTTAGGGGTACATGTAACGTTAGACTACGCCTTGCTCTACTGGCTAACCATCTTCACGTTTGCTACACAGATGACCAATCCCGTAAAAATCAACCAAGGCTTGCATTCCTACACAAGTATTTTTCACTGTCATTGTAAAATATTTATTTCTCCTTTCCCTAGAAAAACACCTTGTCCTTCTCAGAGACGGACGAACGCTCATTGGGTTTCTTCGAAGCATTGACCAGTTTGGTATGTAAGTAGCTAGGCCATTATTACCATAGATCACTATCGCAACATGTATACCAGTTAACGTTACCCAGTCGATTATCTGACTGTTCGCAACTTTAAAAATGAATAAATATTGATGAATCGCTGAACTAGGCTATATGTTTTTCACAGGCTGATTGTTTGCAGGTTCTCAGATACTGTGGTCATAAATCTTGGCTTGCTGCAACTGTTCCCAAGGCTTTATTCATTCAGCCAACGTTTTGCTGATCTTATCCGGGAATATCCTTCACCACAACTAAGTGCGTTACTTATTTCTTCGCAGCAAATCTAGTATTGCATCAGACCGTTGAACGCATCCACGTTGGCAAGAAGTATGGGGACATTCCCAGAGGAATCTTCATTGTAAGAGGAGAGAATGTCGTCTTGCTTGGAGAAATCGTAAGTGTCCTTCACGGGGTTGATTGGCAGATTTGAGTCCAACTTAAAAATAATGCTCAGTAGAGTCAATAACTGCAATTAATTGTGAACGCCCATTGGCATTCTGAAAGTTGAAAAGCGTGTAGGTCTGTAAATACTTTGTATTGGGCCATGGTTTGGCAGAATAAATGGATAATTGGTTTTGGCATTCTTGCAAATGAGTCTGGTTTGAATGAACATGTATGGCTGAGATGGGATGACTCAATGTTGTGAAGGCGATTTATAGATATTTTTGATATGTATCGGAGTGATTTTTCTTTTTCAGGACCTGGAGAAAGAGTGTGACACAGTCCTACAGCAAGTGTCTATCGAGGAAATCTTGGAAGAACAACGGGCACAACAACAAGCCAAACAGGAGGCCGAAAAGGCCAAGCTACAGGCCCTGAAGGACAGGGGACTGACTGTTCCCAGGACAGACATGCTGGATGAATACTGAGGGGAAAATAAGATTCCTGCTTTTGTTCCCGATTCATTTTCAGTTTTATTGGACACTTGGATTTCAAGTGATTA
Source organism: Conger conger (assembly GCF_963514075.1). NCBI lineage: Eukaryota > Metazoa > Chordata > Actinopteri > Anguilliformes > Congridae > Conger > Conger conger. Next base: position 45,854,179 of record NC_083770.1, on the reverse strand, counting down.
CAACTTTTGGGTGACGTGATGACTTTGAAGCGAGAAGGATAAGTGATCTTGAGAGAGAACTGCATACCAAAACTTGATTGCCTTTTTGTTTAATGGCCTTCTAATTTAATGGAAAAGAACTACAAACTAACATCTTTTGTTACCTGTAATGGACGATGTCACTGGGCTGGAAAGCAGATCATGAAAGCACTTGTTTCTTGTTGTAGTCAGACTGTTTTGTAAAAAATTATGGAACTGCAGTTTTATTTTGTACTGTTTTTTTGTCTTGTTAATGGTGGATTTTTGGTTATCATTTAAGATGAGATCAAACTAATTATTGCCAAGAACTGTATGTTTACAATTAAATATATTTTTAGTTGATCTCTTGCAACGTAGATTGTATGATATTTCATTTAAAGAGTCTTTGCTCATTGCAATGTTGACTTACTGCTTTTTATCTCTAGTGCCTGTGTTCCTCTGACTACTTTTTCTTCACAGTGCAATTTTACATAATTTGGTTTAATCAATTCAATTCACCATTGGTATTTCACTGTGCTGTTGTTGAAGTACTTATTTATGGAGAATTCAGGTCTTCTCAAAAATCTGTATTCGCCATAGCTGTGTCAACCTTACTGGTTACCAAAATCAGAGCCCACAACAGAATATATTCCAGAAAGAATTTACATTTCTGACCCACCTTGTCTTAAAATGCATGCACATTTCAAACCCACATCCCTACCCAAAGTTTGAAAACCACCCCCAACAGGCAGCATTTTCCGGAGTTTTCTGATGGCTCTGTGTAACCCAGGGTCTGCAGAAAATGCCCTGATAAAACAAACCAAGTAGGCACCTCTAGCTAAACAGGCAGTGCTGCAGCTGAAGGCTTGGCATTCCTTCAGTGTGTTTATTAAGCTGATGAACTGTTCATGATACAAGCCACATGGTGTATTACAGGAGAGAGGGCACTCTCAGTGGCATCTGCTAATCTGTAGCTGTCTTGCGTTGCTAGGAGACACTGATGCAGTGAACCAAGATACCCTGGCTCTCCTCAGCCTACTCGCAGTAATTGGCTGGCTCTAGCTAGCTTGCTTTCAAGCATGTGCCAATTTGTACAAAAAACATTTTTACCTTGCAAGCTAGCTTGTTAACTGGCAGTCCTGGGGAGATTTTGACTATCATTAGCTTGCTAGCTCCATGTATGTTGCAGCCATTGACATTCTGTTAGAAAATGTAGTGAAATGTACACATTCATGCATTTTGATGTCACATACATATTTGTCCATAATTTACTAATTTTCCATAATTAGGTTCCAGATAGTTACTTACAGTTTGTGTTCAGTATTGGTGTGTCTGTATATCTTAAAGTATCTCTACTGTAACTTATGCTAGTTACATGCCAACCATCGATAATGGAGTTACACATATTTGTATTATAATACATGCTGTACATTTAAAGTAGCATAAGGCTAACATGTTACACTGGATTAGGATACATTATTACACGGATTTAGTTAATGATCTGCAATGGGGTGCAAACAGATTCTAATGATTTTGGGGGCAGCTTTTAGCTTAGTGGTTAAGGTGTAGCCACGGGAGATATATATTGGGCTCTTGAGCAAGGCCCTTAACCCCACATTGCTCCAGAGGGGATTGTTCCCTGCTTATTCTAATCTGTAAATTACATTACATTACATTATTGGCATTTGGCAGACGCTCTTATCCAGAGCGACGTACAACAAAGATTGTCTTAGATTGCCTTAGATAGCCCACTGTCTGTATATCTTAAAGGATCCCTACTGTAACTTTATGCCACTAGTAGTGTCCATGTCCAAACTCAGCAACACCTGTTGGCTAAATCTCGGATTAGTTTCAAAGGTAGCTTGTAATGCAAAAAAGTTATAAAGGAGGCAACATGCACAGTAAAATGATATGTTAAATCACACTCTTGAGTGCATATTCTATTGGACTCATACATCATGTACTTTGTTACAGTCGATTTAACACTGGACATTTTCCTGTGTAGAAATGCATTTGAAATGGTTCAGTCCTACCCTGTATATGAAAGGGTGTCTGGTCATAATGCGTTCTTTCATAGCCAATGGAATTTTTCAGTCCGGTCCCGCAGGTGCCATTCTATGGCTTTCTCTGCCAGATGATCGCCCAGACTCCTTTGATTGCAGTTTGACATTTTTTTTCCAAAACCACAGTTTCTTAAACGCTGCTCGCTTAAACGGATTTGGTATGAAAATACAAGGCGAATATCTGTGGCCGGGCGAACTTGATTGCGTAAGCCAAAACGGAATTTAATATCATTTAATACAGAGAAGACGTACTTATCTTGTCCCAGCAGATGGCGCTAACTAGCTCAACACAGACATTGTGCGTAATTGCAGTTGCAGAGCGAAACCCAAGTTGAGCTCCTGTTGCATGAATATTGTGCACAGAAAGTTTCACTTTCTATAATGCAAAATGTGTGCGTATACGCACGTGCTAATTCGTATGAATACAATGTTTAAATAAGAGTATTTAGTAAACACGATATTTTAATAGGTTAAGTGGTAGATATGAAGGGGGAAATGGTTGCTTTTACATTAATATAATGGATAGATTTTTAGGACAGAGTTTTTGTGAGATGTGGGTGTCAGTTTTCTATTTCTGCAAGAAACACCTTACTCATCAAAGGGACCTGCTCAAATTTTCGCACTGTATTTCAGGTTTCTCGATGCCATGTGTATTTATCCTCATGCCTTGAGCTCCTATAGGATAATTATCCTCCAGTTGCTCCTGTATTTTATATTAAACATATTTCAAGTTTCAAAATTTCCTAATTTTGTGGGCCTTCATCATCACATGAAACAATCAAAGGCAATACATGCAAATAATTATTCACTCACTTTATTAGGTATTTATTAGACTTATTTTCAGACTTATTGGCTTTTGTACTTAGGGGTTTGCGTTTTGTTTGTTCAGAGATGCTCTTCTGCACACCACTGTTGTAATGTGTGGTTGTTTGTGTTACTGTCACCTTCCTCTCAGCTTTGACCTTCTGACTCTTCTCTGACCTCTCTCAAGGTGTTTTACCTACAAGAACTGCTGCTCACTGGATTTTTTTTGTTTTTCGCACCATTCTCTGCAAACTCTAGAGACTGTTGTGCATGAAAACCACAAGAGATCAGCAGTTTCTAAGATACTCAAACGACCTTGGCTGGCACCGACAATCATTCCACGGTCAAAATGACTTTTCTGCCCCATTCTGACATTAGGTCTGAAAAACAGCTGAACCTCTTGACCATGTCTGCATGCTTTTATGTATTTAGTTGCTGCCACATGATTGGCTGATTACATATTTGCATTAACAAGCTGGTGTACAGGTCTATACAATAAAGTATCTAATAAAGTACTGAGTGTATATCCATGAATTTATCTTCAGAAATCAAATGTTGGTTAAATTATTAATTTGCACTTTCAAATAAAGGTATGTGACAAAGCGTTAAGCATGATTCAGTAGGCTATATGCAGTTGGGTAGTGTATATGAGTGACAAATAATAGAATAATAGGACAAGCCAGGTAGACCAACAACGAATATTTGTTCGAATAAGTTTCACACGGACAGATGAAATGCTGGAAAACTGTATGTTGCGTTTTCTCAGACAAATACGCACAAGCTATTGCACAAATAAGATATACGGTTAACGCATTTGGACCTCAACATTAAATTAATACCAGATTGCGTAAAGCATAGGCGAAGCCATTTACCTTGGCAACACTTCACAACTTACATGTGCTATCAGGTTATGACGCTATATTCAGCATGCGACGTATAACTTCCAGCTGCATCGTGCTACAGTACCGTTTAATGATCACGATATTATGCCTTCAGGGTTTCACATCCTCTTCCCTCCCACTTTTGGCATTGTAGATGAAGCCGGGTGACAAAAATGTTCAGCTATCAGATGTCTTTGACAGCCAGACGTGCCTCTTCTCTCGGCGTCCGTGCGTCAGGGCCAGCCGTGAATACGCCTCTTCCGACCGCTTGCGGTACGGGCGGTGGAGTCGAACACAGCAGTCGCCTGGATACATCTAGCTTTGCGTTAGGAAACAATCCGAGAACAAATTACGAACTGAGGCGATCCGGTCGTCCGGGATCCGATGGGGAACTGTAACCTACCTGCCTAATTTGACCCAAAACCTGACCAGAGCCACGGGGAAAGCCGCTTGGACCATCGCCAAACCATACAACTGAAAGAAAAAAACAACAGCCCTGCTTCGATTACGCACCGAGAGGGGGAGCACGATGATACCGTGACAGCCCGGAGTGTACTTTACCAATTCCAAGGGTTGGGATCTACAGAGCTTCTTCCACTTTAAGGGGCACTGACTATATTTAAAGGATGCAGACGTTTCTTGATGTTGATGCTGATTTATGAAAGTTATTTTAAATGGCACTCCTCGCTAAACTGATGCTGTATGTTGATATTGGAAAATGCTCCTCCAGTGCGATATTGGAACCGACAACATGAACCACGCTTACATTGCAAGGATCTCTCCGTTAGCATGTGTAGAGAGCTCTTATACTGATTCACAATGTCTAGTCAGTAGATAATTAGTCTTTTAAAGAGAAGTAAATACAGCAACAAAAACAACAAAACGCAAAAGATTTAGGCGCGAGCAACGAAGAGAAGCGGGGAGACGATCTGAATTATTTCTGCTCGGAACTGTGCTCCCACTTTCTGTGATTCACGATATCACCACACAGGATTTTGATGGAGCTGGAGAATATTGTGGCCAACACGGTACTGCTAAAGGCAAGAGAAGGTAAGACGTTAAGCCTAATAAATCGGATATACCCTTTCTCTAATCAAGAGAACCTAGTCGTCATTTTTTTCTGTGAATGTTAAGCTGGAAGGCTTGATTCGGATTCGTTTACAACGCGGACTGCTACCAGTGGTGATGCAATCTCTTAACTTCAGAAAATGGTACTTGGAAACCGACACTGTGTAGCCTTCTGTTGGATGTTCGCCAGAAAGCTACGCCAGTTCGTCAGTAGCCTAGGCTATATCTTTTCCTCCGTCTACCCCCGGTTAGTTACTAAACTAGTAGCCTATACTGTTGACATTCGTTGTATGTACTACAGGCCAATGGGGACACATTCTTTTTTGACAGTTAAGGTAGTCCGCAGTTAACAGCAGGAATGCCAGTTTCCCACATTCGTTTTACGTTTAGCAAGCTGCGAACAGCATATTTCTAAGATTCATTAAGATTCTTTGCTAATAGCATACTTATGGTGTAGCGGCGCTATGGCCTTTGTTGATGAATAAGCTATCAAGTAGGCTAGTTATAGCTACACTATAGCCTACCGATTCCTCGTGTAATGTCTCCTGTCTATAACTTCGTAAAACAAGTGTCAGGATCATGTGCGTGGATATAATGGTGTGACAGTGAAACAATAATACAGAAATGCAATGAATGAATTGAATGGAGTTGGGAAAATGACCGTTCCAAACCACTATTTGGATCTACTCATTCTCACCTATCACTATTGAGACTACTTCTACTACCATCCCGCACTGAATTACTCAGCTGAATTACATTTTGCTGTATATTTGCTATGTTTTCAAATATGATGCGATTCATCCGTGTGCAAACCATTATTATTATTATATTATTTTCTTCAAGCAGTGTCTGTTTGTCTGAACAAGTGTATCCAGATGTCACATCCAAACACAAAACCACCAAAATGGCAGTGGTTTAGAAATTTAATATTTGTGCACAGTTCTCCGTGAGACTTGTGGTAACATATAGTTGTTGGTTATTTGCCCATTGATGGCAGTCAGACTATGGAGACATAATAGACTGACCGGTTGTTAGCAAATTAAATTATATTAGCCTACTTCTTTTGACTCCCATTTTGATAAAATTCTTGAGATGTAAATCTATGTAGATTTAGATGTTTACTATCAAAACCAAGGACAAAATTCCAGTAATTGTACATAAACAGTATATTTGCCCAGAAAACCTATGCATATACTCCCAGTGCATAAATGTGCACATGTTTAATGTGAATGGAATGCAAATACCATCTCGTCCTCACTGAAGAAACAAACAAAATGTCAAAATCACGTGTTCATCTTTCAAGAAACAACACTTCATGTTCTGAGAGTTATAGTTTCATTTGACCACAGTGGGTGACAGTGTTTAAACAGTGATGCATGCAAAGGCTTTGGCTCCAGACTGTTTCAGTGGCTTTGGAATAATATGCAAACGATGTCCAGATGGTCAGAGCTGGACTGCAGTGTGAAGGAGGACAGAAGTAGGCAAGTTTAGAAAGAACAAGAGGTGGCCTGACTCTCACAGACTTTTGATCAAGCATGTAGCAACCTAAAATCCAAATATCTTTGGTGACATTTCACCAGGAAGTGCAGACTCTCTGGCCACACAGTCAAGGCCCTGCTCCAATCATCTGGACCGTGATAAGTGACCAGTGTCCCCAAAGTGTATAGATAACTCCAGTCACAACTCATACTCATATTCGCTGAATATGGGTTTGGATAAAGTTTGAAATGGAAATTCTAAGCACGGGTAGTGAGTTTATCACGAGACGCATCAAAGTGATGTACCATTTTGGAAAAAAAAAACAAAGAAAAAAAAAACCTTTTTTACTGTTCTTTGAATAATTCAGTACTGCTGCTCCTTTTGACTGGGTCGTGCAGCCATTTGCAGACATGTGGAGAGGAAATGGCGAACCACACTGTCTCGCTGAATTGATCTGAAGCCACGCTCACTCTAATGGAAGCCGTGAGGGAGACCGGTGCAAATAAATGGGTCTTGTAAAGTGCTATCTGAAAACTGATTTCGTCCTGGCACATTCGCTTTCTCTCTGACCTCAGAGCGGCAGAGCGGAGGGAGTCCAGGGCTCTCGAATGCAGGGACGAGAGCGCGTGTAGGAGGGGGTGGGGGTGGGGGTTCATGGCGACGCAGGTATCAGTCTGAGAGTGTGCCTCTACGGTCACGTGACAGCCGGGGGTGGGGGTGGGGGGGAAGGAGGGGGATGTCAGTACAGCGCGATGTTTATCCTTACGTGTTTATCGGCGCGTTTTTTGCAACAGAAATATAGCCGGGAGGCGTGCATTCCCAGTCTGAATGTTCTCCCGAGATGGAGATAACAGGAAAGGCAGAGTTTACACTCCGCACAGTGTGTTTATGCTGCTGGTCTGACACTTCCGAAATCACTCAAATAAAGACGAACACAGCCAGGCACGCCCGAATATGAAGTCCTCAGTGTCCTGCTCTTCTAGAGGGAGAAAGTATTTCTGGAGATTACTAATTCCACCGATAAATCGTGTTAATTTCGATCCCTATATATATGAGGTACCGACTACCATCACCCGTGACACAGATCCAGTGGTATTAAGATCATTCATTTACTGAAATGAAGGCATACGGCACATACAGCGTATGTGATAGTCCTAATGGGTAGTGTGTACATTGGAGGTCATGGCAGTAGGGTTTCTGCCTCCCTGTTTTGCACTTACTTGAATGAACGGACAAAGTAAGGTGACACAGGGAATTGATTCAGCATACATGTGGATTACTTAAGTGAGGGGTGCACGACTCTCAGCGATTGGCTAAGGAATCCACACACTGGTTTTCCAAGGCCTAAATCGGCAGTGGATTGGCAGACAAAACACATAAACCTGCAGACACCCTGGGGTGTCTCGGTGGCGCAGCCTGTAGAGCACTGACCGCACGCTCATTGCGAGCCGCGACGTCGGCGGTTCGAATCTGACCGTCCGACATTTGTCGCATGTCTTCCCCTCTCTCTCGCTCCCATTCTTCCTGTCTCTCTATACTATATACTGTCCAATAAAGCTGAAAAAGGCCTAAAAAATATCTTTAAATAAATAGACCTGCAGACACCCACCAGGACTGCAAAGTTGGAATTGTGCACCCCCGGTCTAAGTGCAGTAATATGTTTCATATGTTTAGACCTCACGCAGATGGAATAACATGTAACGGGCGAGGGGGCCGTGGTTGGTGAATCGTAAAGCTTTGCATTCTGAAGTATGGTCGTGATCGCTATGACCACCCAGCCCTGGGACCCTGAGTCAGTCGGAAGTGAGATCCTTTCCGGAAACACCCAGTCATCATAATTCTTTCCACAGTAGCACACACTCAGGGAAATGTGAGTAGAGTCCTTACACAGAATACATTCAGCATCTCCCAGTGTCAAGCGAACGTACAGGTTCACCTAGATCACACCGTGGACAGACTCCTACGATTCTAAATCTGTTGTATTGCATTGCAGAGGTAACTATGAATTCAGAGAAAAATGCAATATTTTAACACCTGATTATTGTTGTTGAGTGGGCCAAAATAAATGTACTGTGGCCTCAAAATATGCAGGTTTATAGGGTCACACATGCAGGCGTCTCCATCCCCGTCAGTCTGCTCACTTAAACACACTTTGAGTGCTTCAGTTTTTCAGTGATCATTGAAAGGAAACCCGAGAATACCTTCAATGGAAAATCAATGTGAAAGGAGGTTTTCCGTCTTGAGGAAAATCTAATTGGTCCGTCTCTTGCTTCTTGATGCTTCCGCATGTTGATTACTGAAAGCTTAATAAGGAGGTAGTGGGTGTGTACTGTCTATGAAATAGCACGAAAATGCCACCATTGTATTTTTACTTTGCATGTGAATTTGTCAGGAGTTCGTCAGGAGCCAGCTCCCTTTGACGAATACAATGGGGGTATTTCATATAACATGATAGCTTTGCATATGATATGATAGCATTGTGTATAATATTATAGCATTGCATATGATAAAGAGACGCACATAAAGTCAGACATGTTCTTTCGTGGAGGTGAGTGTCACAAATGCTACATTCCTATGCAGTGGGAACATCTGCGTTTGAAGTAGTCGGGGGCATGTTTTCCTGAACTGTAACGTGTGGCGCTTCATCTCTGTTTAAAATCTGAGAGGACACACGACTCGCAGCGTCTCTGAAAACAACAGTTTGAAGCAGTTCCCGCTGTGACTCGTCATCTAATTAGCCTCAAAATGTTCTCTCTGTTTAGAGCCCCACCACATTCTGTCAGCGGATCTGGGACAAATAATTATTTGACATATAAAATAAAAAAAAGTATTTAAACACTCTAGACGCCAGTGAAATACTAAAAACCTACATGTTAATTTTAAAAGAAAAATATTTTAACCAATATTCAGAACAAAATGAATATTGATGGAAATAAATATTTTGTGATTGTATGATTGTACATTTTGGTTAGTAACATGTTTCATTTACATTTCCCAGGGATCTGCAGTAGTGTTTTACCGGTCTCTAAAGCGTTAAATGTATTTTTAAATACATATTTGACCCAGGTCTGCTTGTCATAGTGCTCGGTTGAAGATGTGCCAGAATTACAGATGCTCGAGGGTGTTTTTTCCCAGAAATATTCACAGAATCTGTTTTCCTTACACGCTTGACCACGCATTCCCAGTTCCACAGAAGACAGACGTATCCTCAATGCACAGAGGGTGTATTCCTGTGAGTGTAATACGATCTCTACCCCTCTCAATCTGAAGCACTCTTTGAACCGCGTTGATTGTGCAGAAGGCTCCATTTAGAGACCGTCATGCCCATTGTTTAACGAAAAACGAGAAGATAAATTTGCCCTGGCAGAATCACGCAATGCGGGGAGAGTACATAAAATACACTGGCAGACTCCAGATGTATTGGAGTTATGGCATGACATCACAGAGAGCCAGCTAGTCCCTCCACCCCTGGGGGGGGGGGGGTCATACATGCCATTCTCAGTCTCCATAAAGAATAAACTCAAATTTACAGTTCTGGGCCATAGATGTGCTTCTTTTTCACAATGGGCAGATTTGAGGAATTTGCGTCTTTTCGCTTTATTGCTGACTGGCAGTTCTAACAGGTCGTGGATCCAGCAGCCGGGGGAAGCCAGGAGTGCTGGTGGAATTTTGCTAACACAGAGGCTGTACATAAGTGTGAAATAAACTGAGCAGCCAGTAGCTGGTAGTGCAGGCAGGCTAGCCTCCACTGCCCTCTGTTGCTCCACATACACAAGTCTGCAGTACACTTGTAGAAGGCATGAAAAGCTCTAAGCCACAATCTCTGCACATTTGCAGCTGTATTTGCATTATTTGAGAAAGAGAGAGAGAGAGAAAGAGAGAGAGAGAGAGAGAGAGAGAGGGGGAGAGATATGCAGGCAGAGAGACGGAGAAAATACACTGACACATTAAGTAAGAGCGTGGTGAAAGGGAGGTTGGAAGAAAGGAAGGAAAAATGATGTTAGAGAGGCAAATGTCAGGGTGAATATGTCACCAACACTTCCCCTAAGTGCACAACGTAAACCAGCCAAGGGCACAGACAGCCACAGACTATGAACCACATCCATGCCTGCACTGAGAAAAACGTTTCTACAATTGAGAAAAACCTACAAAAAAAAAGATATATATACAAATGTAAGACACTGAAGTAAAATTTTAGGTTCATCCAATGAAGCATTTCCTGAGTGTACTCGATGACTTGCTTGTGGTGATGATGCTTGTGCTGGAACTATGCAAGCGAGGGGACAAAGAAACATTGTCTGCTTATTGCTAAGTCTCCCCTCCGTTTTTAATGCAATTTTAATAAATCTTGAAAAGGAAAAGAACATTTAAAAAAAGCAAGGCCACTTTTGCCAGTGTGGGAAGTTATGGTTAGTTAATAAAAAAATGAAAACATTCCAGAAGTGGGTGGAAAAGAACTCCGTATTTAAAGTGCTGGTCAGAAAAGAGAGAAAATGGCCTTTACAGTGATCCTCGGCTGATGGTGATGCTGATGCGGCCCCATTGAGCTGAAGAGTCACTGAATGAAGTTGAGCAGGTGGATAGACAGGGAGATTCAACAGTTGAGCCATAAAAAGACGTGGATAGCTGCATATTAATAAAAAAGCTATCCGGCTAAACTCCCGGGAAAGCAGCCAACCTGTGGCTTTTAAACACCATACTGAGATGTTTATGAATCCACTGAGCACTGTGCTCTCAAGTACAATGGTATAAAAGAAGTGCTTTTAAACTCGACATTTTTCTCTCACAGTACAAATTCACACGAGTGTGTTTGCAATAAAGTTATTATATGAAAGGTGTTCCTTTATAATCACAGATCAACGTGATTCTTTTGAAACTGGACTCATCACAGATGACCGTAGGTCATAGAAATGTATGGGACAAAGGCGATGACAAGGCTATGAAATGCCTGTGGGGAGATGTGACTTGCCTTACGGAAACAGAGAGCAGATTGCCGCTGTCATCTGTGGTTTCCACTCTAGATCTAATCAACCTAATTAGTGACCATGTGAGAAGATGTAAATTCTGAACCATTCCTGAAAGCCTCATATAGTATCAGTACAGATGGAACCAAATACATTCAGAATGATGAGACATTAAATATTGTCGGCTCTTACATTATTGTACATTAACTTCTGCAAACGTACAATGTACATTCTTACATAAAGAAAAAAAGAATCAGTTCTGCTTCAGCAATGAGGTAATACTTTTATAGCAGACCAATGCTTTGTTTGAATGACCCCGGGCATGAAAATGCTTCATAGTTGAGTTGCCACAGATTCTGGAACCATTGTAAGGGTAACCTGTATGTGAATTTCCAGATACATCTGCATATTTCTGCCTGTATGAACTTAAAATAAGGCAATTACTCACTTCATTGGCCAGAGCTTTTTTTTTTTAATGAAAATCTCCTCTCCCCCATTTAGTCCTTGTCTGTGCCCCCTCTGTCTCCCTCCCTACAGTCAGTGCGTTATCTTCTCCGATTCTGTTGTAGATTCACTCTGTCCTCTCTGCTCACTGTAGGGTAGACACCGCTCAGCACCAGTTATTTCACCCAATCAATGCTCCTCTTGTTCTATCCGAATATGAAAATAAATGAATAAAATAAATAGAGTGTCACATTGAATATTTAATGGGCTAGATACGGGCCGGAGGAAGACTTAGCTCATTTCTAATGGAACGTCTCCGGCATCTGTAATAATTGAGGAGACAGTCCTTACATGCGTATTTATAGAATTATAATCAAATATTTACACAGAAAATATTAATGTTATAATTCCTGAGACAGACTGTATGCAGTGACCAAACTATAAAACACTCTCGCTGTGCCCTCGCTTTGAACCAAGAAGCACTATTTTACAAGGCTGTAATATTTGGTTTGCAGTCAGTTATTTTGTCACAGCCGCCTCTTCTAGATGCCCATATCATATTTCATGAAACATATTTCACAGTGGGCGGCACGGATGGTGCAGTGGGTAGCACTGCCACCTCACAGCAAGGAGGTCCTGGGTTTGATTCCCCGTCGGCCGGGGCCTCTCTGTGCGGAGTTTGCATGTTCTCCCCGTGTCTGCGTGGGTTTCCTCCCACAGTCCAAAGACATGGTTAGGCTGATTGGAGAGTCTAAATTGCCTGTAGGTATGAATGTGTGAGTGAATGGTGTGTGTGCCCTGCGATGGACTGGCGACCTGTCCAGGGTGTATTCCTGCCTTTCGCCCAATGTTTGCTGGGATAGGCTCCAGCCCCCCTGTGACCCTGATCAGGATAAGCGGGTTAAGATAATGGATGGATGGATGGATGGATATTTCACAGTGTCTTTCTGGTTTAATTATGTTTGTATAACACCTCTGATTTCCAAGCAAATTGGTTCGGAACCTGAAAAGTCGGTTTTCTGCTGGAACCAAAAAATAGCTGTTTTTTCCTTGCGAACCGTGACGTCATCAGTGGGCGTGTCATATTCTAGGCCTGCCTTGTGCATTGAGCAACGCCCTCCGTTGATGATGGAGGGCGGTGGAACTTTGGTTCTGCTTAAACTGGTATGGACGCGGGCTGGTTCGCCAGAAAGCACCAAGGATCTGCTGCTCCAGAACGGAACCAGAACTAGAACCAGAACCGCCTCTGTCTGAAAGCGGTAACAGAGGTTTGCACGGTGACATTATGCGGGGCGACAACCGTAAAGCATTAAGAGAAATAAAGGTTCAGAGATACAGTTGCCTGCATTTCCCTCCTCTTCCCTGGTTGTTTTGCTTGCCCTGATACAAACAAGAGGGATATTTTAGCCTTCTTTTGGGCTGGCATGGTAAATGGTAAATTGGCGATTGACTGCCATGCAAGGCACCAACCAGAAAAGGGGTTAGGTGTCTTGCTCAGGGACACTTCGACACACCAAGGGCGGAATCGAACCGGCAACCCTCCTACTGCCAGACCAGAGAGGACCTTGATAGCAACCTATGTCTGCACACTCCCTGCCCCACAGTCCTCTCTTAGACCCTGCCCTGCTCCAGTTCTGCGTGAGGTAACCCCTCTGATACAAATCCAGAGCTATTCATGATCTGATCTATCTAGTTTCCATGGTAAAAGAAAAAATCACCATGTAATGTACCCAAGTGGAAACTAGACGAAAGGAAAGTATAAAAACTGAGCTGCAATGTAAAGAGAGAGAAGTTCCATTCCAGACTGGATTTGAATTGGCTCCTAAAATAACAAGCCTGCGTACAGATGCAGGTGGATAGACAGGGAGGTGGAGTAATGGCAGCAGTAAATATCATGTCTGTTGGGGCACAGGTAAAGGTTGTCTCCCCAGCCTTGTGTATGTGTACGTGTGTGCATGTGTGAGTATGTATGTATGTGTGCGTATGTGTTTCAGTCTGTTGAGTGTGTGTGTGTGTGTGTGTGTGTGTGAGATAACAGAGAGCTATGGAGAGCAGGAGCGCTCACAGAATCTGTGCACATGTGTGTGATGTTTCTGGGGGTTTGGGAGTTTTCAGCTTAGTTTTCAGTTTTCAGCTTATGAATGCGTAACATCGCTGCAGAATATTCTGGAAAGGTCCGTGTCCTTCCTCACTTGTCATTTGAAAGGGACAAGATCATTACATTACATTACGTGTCATTTAGCTGACGCTTTTATCCAAAGCAACTAAGAGTTGATTTAGACTAAGCAGGAGACAATCCTCCCCTGGAGCAGTGTAGGGTTAAGGGCCTTGCTCAAGGGCCCAACGGCGGTGCCGATCTTATTGTGGCTGCACCGGGGTTCGAACCGCCGACCTTTTGCGGGTCCCAGTCATGTAGTTTAACCACTACGCTACAGATCCACCCGGATCAGAACCGGAGCAGAGCAGGAGACAGAGAAGACGACAGGGCACGGAGCGTCGAGGCTGTGAAGACGACAGACGGGGTGTAACAGAGGGACCCCGAGGAGAGGCCAGTGTAAACAGCTGCTGAACGGAGGCCCATAGAACAGGACCAAACAGTCAGACAAGACCAGAACCGTAGCAGTGAAAGGCCAGACCCAGTCATAGGACCTCCTCAGGCCTCACTAATGGCAGTTGACATTAAAGGGGGGCAAACTGAGACGACAGTCATGTTGAATGTCTGAAGAATGGAGAGCGGTCTGTACTATGCTCTGCAATCTTAAGACATTTCTGGGATAGAAGGTGTGTGTGTGTGTGTTTTTTTTTTAAGCATTCACTAGAGTTAGCAAAAGAAGCTAGCCGCAGAGTTCACCCCTTCGTCAATACTGATGCCTGTCCCCATCGAACTGACAAGCTTTTACAAATGAAAAACAATCACCTTTTTTTTCAATGAAAACCAACATGACCTGTTCATTTGACTTGTTCAGACTTGTTCGTTTGTAGATCAAGCATACGAGTCAGGTCATGTGATGAATAAGCACTTATTGCAGAGCAGCGAGTTAAATAAAAAACAAACTTCACTGCAGTCCGTTTCAGACTGCTTAAGCAGAGCCACGTGATGGGTCTTCATGCATCGTGTACTCGTGAGGTCTGCTGGTGCAGGGTATCAGTGGGAATGTGCTGATTTCTAACCAGGTCATTCTTTTTTTTTTCCAACTTTGTTGACATTAAATATTGTTGCCTTTTACATTATAGTACATTCTCTTTTGCAAACTTACAATGTACATTCTTCAGTTCCTCACTCTAACATCAGAAATGACGTAGTACTTTTATAGCGGGCCAATGTTTTGTATGAATGATCCATTGATTCAGTATGGGTTTATATATATATATTTTATGACCTAGCCAGGTCATTCTGCTGAAGACAGACACCACAGTCTTCCAGATATGTGCATGTCTTCTAAGTAGATGCTTTTGGGAGATATTTAGAAACTGATGTAAAAATACTGTCTTCTAAATGGATGGTTTTGGGATATATTTCGAAAACTGAAGCTGATGAAAAAACAAATCGGATATGTGGGCAAGATTAAGGGATGCGCAAGAGCCATCTGATAAGACGAGGGGCAGACACAAGGCTGGAGATGGAGGCTGAATCATGAAGTTTCACAGGAAGTGAATTACTAAATAGACGATGTGAAAACGAGTGAGATCGTGGAACTGTGGAGGGGCATTGTCCGTAGAAAGAGGAATGTGTGTCACGTCCTAAACATGCCCTTCCTGTGTGACCCTGTTCTCCTGACTCATCCACACTGCCTTTGTATGGACGGCTGACCACGGGCCCAGAAAGCCGCGTTGATGAGATCCCCATCAGCTAAAAGAAATGATGTGGGTGCCTGCTGTTTACAGAAAGCGCTTGGTGTTTTTGCGTCTGTTGTCCTCGTCTGTTTCCTTCCATGCAAATCTTTTGTTCGATAACAGCCGGAAATAACGTCAAAAGGTAGGGCCAGTGCAAGCTTCAGTCAGGACTAGTCTGAGACAA